>NW_027193462.1:0-121764 GCF_032444005.1 Ranitomeya imitator
TCATATCACATTTTCATCATAGTGCTTTTACCAATGCATAAAATGCATGGAGAAGTCATTTTGAATGACTGGTCCTCAGTGTTGTGAGAACGATGACTGGTTAAAATTTTGGTGGTTTCTTGTTCAGTCCATAGGCCTCCATCATGTGGCAAACCGGTGAGCATGTGGCTCTATTAGTATAGGAGATACCTGAAAACATATCACACTTTTCATCATAGTGCTTTTACCAATGCATAAAATGCATGGAGAAGTCATTTTGAATGACTGGTCCTCAGTGTTGTGAGAACGATGACTGGTTAAAATTTTTGGTGGTTTCTTGTTCAGTCCATAGGGCCTACATCATGTGGCAAACCGGTGAGCATGTGGCTCTATTAGTATAGGAGATACCTGAAAACATATCACTCTTTTCATCATAGTGCTTTTACCAATGCATAAAATGCATGGAGAAGTCATTTCGAATGACTGGTCCTCAGTGTTGTGAGAACGATGACTGGTTAAAATTTTTGGTGGTTTCTTGTTCAGTCCATGGCCTACATCATGTGGCAAACCGGTGAGCATGTGGCTCTATTAGTATAGGAGATACCTGAAAACATATCACACTTTTCATCATAGTGCTTTTACCAATGCATAAAATGCATGGAGAAGTCATTTCGAATGACTGGTCCTCAGTGTTGTGAGAACGATGACTGGTTAAAATTTTTGGTGGTTTCTTGTTCAGTCCATAGGCCTACATCATGTGGCAAACCGGTGAGCATGTGGCTCTATTAGTATAGGAGATACCTGAAAACATATCACACTTTTCATCATAGTGCTTTTACCAATGCATAAAATGCATGGAGAAGTCATTTCGAATGACTGGTCCTCAGTGTTGTGAGAACGATGACTGGTTAAAATTTTTGGTGGTTTCTTGTTCAGTCCATAGGCCTACATCATGTGGCAAACCGGTGAGCATGTGGCTCTATTAGTATAGGAGATACCTGAAAACATATCACACTTTTCATCATAGTGCTTTTACCAATGCAGAAAATGCATGGAGAAGTCATTTCGAATGACTGGTCCTCAGTGTTGTGAGAACGATGACTGGTTAAAATTTTTGGTGGTTTCTTGTTCAGTCCATAGGCCTACATCATGTGGCAAACCGGTGAGCATGTGGCTCTATTAGTATAGGAGATACCTGAAAACATATCACACTTTTCATCATAGTGCTTTTACCAATGCATAAAATGCATGGAGAAGTCATTTCGAATGACTGGTCCTCAGTGTTGTGAGAACGATGACTGGTTAAAATTTTTGGTGGTTTCTTGTTCAGTCCATAGGCCTACATCATGTGGCAAACCGGTGAGCATGTGGCTCTATTAGTATAGGAGATACCTGAAAACATATCACACTTTTCATCATAGTGCTTTTACCAATGCATAAAATGCATGGAGAAGTCATTTCGAATGACTGGTCCTCAGTGTTGTGAGAACGATGACTGGTTAAAATTTTTGGTGGTTTCTTGTTCAGTCCATAGGCCTACATCATGTGGCAAACCGGTGAGCATGTGGCTCTATTAGTATAGGAGATACCTGAAAACATATCACACTTTTCATCATAGTGCTTTTACCAATGCATAAAATGCATGGAGAAGTCATTTCGAATGACTGGTCCTCAGTGTTGTGAGAACGATGACTGGTTAAAATTTTTGGTGGTTTCTTGTTCAGTCCATAGGCCTACATCATGTGGCAAACCGGTGAGCATGTGGCTCTATTAGTATAGGAGATACCTGAAAACATATCACACTTTTCATCATAGTGCTTTTACCAATGCATAAAATGCATGGAGAAGTCATTTCGAATGACTGGTCCTCAGTGTTGTGAGAACGATGACTGGTTAAAATTTTTGGTGGTTTCTTGTTCAGTCCATAGGCCTACATCATGTGGCAAACCGGTGAGCATGTGGCTCTATTAGTATAGGAGATACCTGAAAACATATCACACTTTTCATCATAGTGCTTTTACCAATGCATAAAATGCATGGAGAAGTCATTTCGAATGACTGGTCCTCAGTGTTGTGAGAACGATGACTGGTTAAAATTTTTGGTGGTTTCTTGTTCAGTCCATAGGCCTACATCATGTGGCAAACCGGTGAGCATGTGGCTCTATTAGTATAGGAGATACCTGAAAACATATCACACTTTTCATCATAGTGCTTTTACCAATGCATAAAATGCATGGAGAAGTCATTTCGAATGACTGGTCCTCAGTGTTGTGAGAACGATGACTGGTTAAAATTTTTGGTGGTTTCTTGTTCAGTCCATAGGCCTACATCATGTGGCAAACCGGTGAGCATGTGGCTCTATTAGTATAGGAGATACCTGAAAACATATCACACTTTTCATCATAGTGCTTTTACCAATGCATAAAATGCATGGAGAAGTCATTTCGAATGACTGGTCCTCAGTGTTGTGAGAACGATGACTGGTTAAATTTTTGGTGGTTTCTTGTTCAGTCCATAGGCCTACATCATGTGGCAAACCGGTGAGCATGTGGCTCTATTAGTATAGGAGATACCTGAAAACATATCACACTTTTCATCATAGTGCTTTTACCAATGCATAAAATGCATGGAGAAGTCATTTCGAATGACTGGTCCTCAGTGTTGTGAGAACGATGACTGGTTAAAATTTTTGGTGGTTTCTTGTTCAGTCCATAGGCCTACATCATGTGGCAAACCGGTGAGCATGTGGCTCTATTAGTATAGGAGATACCTGAAAACATATCACACTTTTCATCATAGTGCTTTTACCAATGCATAAAATGCATGGAGAAGTCATTTCGAATGACTGGTCCTCAGTGTTGTGAGAACGATGACTGGTTAAAATTTTTGGTGGTTTCTTGTTCAGTCCATAGGCCTACATCATGTGGCAAACCGGTGAGCATGTGGCTCTATTAGTATAGGAGATACCTGAAAACATATCACACTTTTCATCATAGTGCTTTTACCAATGCATAAAATGCATGGAGAAGTCATTTCGAATGACTGGTCCTCAGTGTTGTGAGAACGATGACTGGTTAAAATTTTTGGTGGTTTCTTGTTCAGTCCATAGGCCTACATCATGTGGCAAACCGGTGAGCATGTGGCTCTATTAGTATAGGAGATACCTGAAAACATATCACACTTTTCATCATAGTGCTTTTACCAATGCATAAAATGCATGGAGAAGTCATTTCGAATGACTGGTCCTCAGTGTTGTGAGAACGATGACTGGTTAAAATTTTTGGTGGTTTCTTGTTCAGTCCATAGGCCTACATCATGTGGCAAACCGGTGAGCATGTGGCTCTATTAGTATAGGAGATACCTGAAAACATATCACACTTTTCATCATAGTGCTTTTACCAATGCATAAAATGCATGGAGAAGTCATTTCGAATGACTGGTCCTCAGTGTTGTGAGAACGATGACTGGTTAAAATTTTTGGTGGTTTCTTGTTCAGTCCATAGGCCTACATCATGTGGCAAACCGGTGAGCATGTGGCTCTATTAGTATAGGAGATACCTGAAAACATATCACACTTTTCATCATAGTGCTTTTACCAATGCATAAAATGCATGGAGAAGTCATTTCGAATGACTGGTCCTCAGTGTTGTGAGAACGATGACTGGTTAAAATTTTTGGTGGTTTCTTGTTCAGTCCATAGGCCTACATCATGTGGCAAACCGGTGAGCATGTGGCTCTATTAGTATAGGAGATACCTGAAAACATATCACACTTTTCATCATAGTGCTTTTACCAATGCATAAAATGCATGGAGAAGTCATTTCGAATGACTGGTCCTCAGTGTTGTGAGAACGATGACTGGTTAAAATTTTTGGTGGTTTCTTGTTCAGTCCATAGGCCTACATCATGTGGCAAACCGGTGAGCATGTGGCTCTATTAGTATAGGAGATACCTGAAAACATATCACACTTTTCATCATAGTGCTTTTACCAATGCATAAAATGCATGGAGAAGTCATTTCGAATGACTGGTCCTCAGTGTTGTGAGAACGATGACTGGTTAAAATTTTTGGTGGTTTCTTGTTCAGTCCATAGGCCTACATCATGTGGCAAACCGGTGAGCATGTGGCTCTATTAGTATAGGAGATACCTGAAAACATATCACACTTTTCATCATAGTGCTTTTACCAATGCATAAAATGCATGGAGAAGTCATTTCGAATGACTGGTCCTCAGTGTTGTGAGAACGATGACTGGTTAAAATTTTTGGTGGTTTCTTGTTCAGTCCATAGGCCTACATCATGTGGCAAACCGGTGAGCATGTGGCTCTATTAGTATAGGAGATACCTGAAAACATATCACACTTTTCATCATAGTGCTTTTACCAATGCATAAAATGCATGGAGAAGTCATTTCGAATGACTGGTCCTCAGTGTTGTGAGAACGATGACTGGTTAAAATTTTTGGTGGTTTCTTGTTCAGTCCATAGGCCTACATCATGTGGCAAACCGGTGAGCATGTGGCTCTATTAGTATAGGAGATACCTGAAAACATATCACACTTTTCATCATAGTGCTTTTACCAATGCATAAAATGCATGGAGAAGTCATTTCGAATGACTGGTCCTCAGTGTTGTGAGAACGATGACTGGTTAAAATTTTTGGTGGTTTCTTGTTCAGTCCATAGGCCTACATCATGTGGCAAACCGGTGAGCATGTGGCTCTATTAGTATAGGAGATACCTGAAAACATATCACACTTTTCATCATAGTGCTTTTACCAATGCATAAAATGCATGGAGAAGTCATTTCGAATGACTGGTCCTCAGTGTTGTGAGAACGATGACTGGTTAAAATTTTTGGTGGTTTCTTGTTCAGTCCATAGGCCTACATCATGTGGCAAACCGGTGAGCATGTGGCTCTATTAGTATAGGAGATACCTGAAAACATATCACACTTTTCATCATAGTGCTTTTACCAATGCATAAAATGCATGGAGAAGTCATTTCGAATGACTGGTCCTCAGTGTTGTGAGAACGATGACTGGTTAAAATTTTTGGTGGTTTCTTGTTCAGTCCATAGGCCTACATCATGTGGCAAACCGGTGAGCATGTGGCTCTATTAGTATAGGAGATACCTGAAAACATATCACACTTTTCATCATAGTGCTTTTACCAATGCATAAAATGCATGGAGAAGTCATTTCGAATGACTGGTCCTCAGTGTTGTGAGAACGATGACTGGTTAAAATTTTTGGTGGTTTCTTGTTCAGTCCATAGGCCTACATCATGTGGCAAACCGGTGAGCATGTGGCTCTATTAGTATAGGAGATACCTGAAAACATATCACACTTTTCATCATAGTGCTTTTACCAATGCATAAAATGCATGGAGAAGTCATTTCGAATGACTGGTCCTCAGTGTTGTGAGAACGATGACTGGTTAAAATTTTTGGTGGTTTCTTGTTCAGTCCATAGGCCTACATCATGTGGCAAACCGGTGAGCATGTGGCTCTATTAGTATAGGAGATACCTGAAAACATATCACACTTTTCATCATAGTGCTTTTACCAATGCATAAAATGCATGGAGAAGTCATTTCGAATGACTGGTCCTCAGTGTTGTGAGAACGATGACTGGTTAAAATTTTTGGTGGTTTCTTGTTCAGTCCATAGGCCTACATCATGTGGCAAACCGGTGAGCATGTGGCTCTATTAGTATAGGAGATACCTGAAAACATATCACACTTTTCATCATAGTGCTTTTACCAATGCATAAAATGCATGGAGAAGTCATTTCGAATGACTGGTCCTCAGTGTTGTGAGAACGATGACTGGTTAAAATTTTTGGTGGTTTCTTGTTCAGTCCATAGGCCTACATCATGTGGCAAACCGGTGAGCATGTGGCTCTATTAGTATAGGAGATACCTGAAAACATATCACACTTTTCATCATAGTGCTTTTACCAATGCATAAAATGCATGGAGAAGTCATTTCGAATGACTGGTCCTCAGTGTTGTGAGAACGATGACTGGTTAAAATTTTTGGTGGTTTCTTGTTCAGTCCATAGGCCTACATCATGTGGCAAACCGGTGAGCATGTGGCTCTATTAGTATAGGAGATACCTGAAAACATATCACACTTTTCATCATAGTGCTTTTACCAATGCATAAAATGCATGGAGAAGTCATTTCGAATGACTGGTCCTCAGTGTTGTGAGAACGATGACTGGTTAAAATTTTTGGTGGTTTCTTGTTCAGTCCATAGGCCTACATCATGTGGCAAACCGGTGAGCATGTGGCTCTATTAGTATAGGAGATACCTGAAAACATATCACACTTTTCATCATAGTGCTTTTACCAATGCATAAAATGCATGGAGAAGTCATTTCGAATGACTGGTCCTCAGTGTTGTGAGAACGATGACTGGTTAAAATTTTTGGTGGTTTCTTGTTCAGTCCATAGGCCTACATCATGTGGCAAACCGGTGAGCATGTGGCTCTATTAGTATAGGAGATACCTGAAAACATATCACACTTTTCATCATAGTGCTTTTACCAATGCATAAAATGCATGGAGAAGTCATTTCGAATGACTGGTCCTCAGTGTTGTGAGAACGATGACTGGTTAAAATTTTTGGTGGTTTCTTGTTCAGTCCATAGGCCTACATCATGTGGCAAACCGGTGAGCATGTGGCTCTATTAGTATAGGAGATACCTGAAAACATATCACACTTTTCATCATAGTGCTTTTACCAATGCATAAAATGCATGGAGAAGTCATTTCGAATGACTGGTCCTCAGTGTTGTGAGAACGATGACTGGTTAAAATTTTTGGTGGTTTCTTGTTCAGTCCATAGGCCTACATCATGTGGCAAACCGGTGAGCATGTGGCTCTATTAGTATAGGAGATACCTGAAAACATATCACACTTTTCATCATAGTGCTTTTACCAATGCATAAAATGCATGGAGAAGTCATTTCGAATGACTGGTCCTCAGTGTTGTGAGAACGATGACTGGTTAAAATTTTTGGTGGTTTCTTGTTCAGTCCATAGGCCTACATCATGTGGCAAACCGGTGAGCATGTGGCTCTATTAGTATAGGAGATACCTGAAAACATATCACACTTTTCATCATAGTGCTTTTACCAATGCATAAAATGCATGGAGAAGTCATTTCGAATGACTGGTCCTCAGTGTTGTGAGAACGATGACTGGTTAAAATTTTTGGTGGTTTCTTGTTCAGTCCATAGGCCTACATCATGTGGCAAACCGGTGAGCATGTGGCTCTATTAGTATAGGAGATACCTGAAAACATATCACACTTTTCATCATAGTGCTTTTACCAATGCATAAAATGCATGGAGAAGTCATTTCGAATGACTGGTCCTCAGTGTTGTGAGAACGATGACTGGTTAAAATTTTTGGTGGTTTCTTGTTCAGTCCATAGGCCTACATCATGTGGCAAACCGGTGAGCATGTGGCTCTATTAGTATAGGAGATACCTGAAAACATATCACACTTTTCATCATAGTGCTTTTACCAATGCATAAAATGCATGGAGAAGTCATTTCGAATGACTGGTCCTCAGTGTTGTGAGAACGATGACTGGTTAAAATTTTTGGTGGTTTCTTGTTCAGTCCATAGGCCTACATCATGTGGCAAACCGGTGAGCATGTGGCTCTATTAGTATAGGAGATACCTGAAAACATATCACACTTTTCATCATAGTGCTTTTACCAATGCATAAAATGCATGGAGAAGTCATTTCGAATGACTGGTCCTCAGTGTTGTGAGAACGATGACTGGTTAAAATTTTTGGTGGTTTCTTGTTCAGTCCATAGGCCTACATCATGTGGCAAACCGGTGAGCATGTGGCTCTATTAGTATAGGAGATACCTGAAAACATATCACACTTTTCATCATAGTGCTTTTACCAATGCATAAAATGCATGGAGAAGTCATTTCGAATGACTGGTCCTCAGTGTTGTGAGAACGATGACTGGTTAAAATTTTTGGTGGTTTCTTGTTCAGTCCATAGGCCTACATCATGTGGCAAACCGGTGAGCATGTGGCTCTATTAGTATAGGAGATACCTGAAAACATATCACACTTTTCATCATAGTGCTTTTACCAATGCATAAAATGCATGGAGAAGTCATTTCGAATGACTGGTCCTCAGTGTTGTGAGAACGATGACTGGTTAAAATTTTTGGTGGTTTCTTGTTCAGTCCATAGGCCTACATCATGTGGCAAACCGGTGAGCATGTGGCTCTATTAGTATAGGAGATACCTGAAAACATATCACACTTTTCATCATAGTGCTTTTACCAATGCATAAAATGCATGGAGAAGTCATTTCGAATGACTGGTCCTCAGTGTTGTGAGAACGATGACTGGTTAAAATTTTTGGTGGTTTCTTGTTCAGTCCATAGGCCTACATCATGTGGCAAACCGGTGAGCATGTGGCTCTATTAGTATAGGAGATACCTGAAAACATATCACACTTTTCATCATAGTGCTTTTACCAATGCATAAAATGCATGGAGAAGTCATTTCGAATGACTGGTCCTCAGTGTTGTGAGAACGATGACTGGTTAAAATTTTTGGTGGTTTCTTGTTCAGTCCATAGGCCTACATCATGTGGCAAACCGGTGAGCATGTGGCTCTATTAGTATAGGAGATACCTGAAAACATATCACACTTTTCATCATAGTGCTTTTACCAATGCATAAAATGCATGGAGAAGTCATTTCGAATGACTGGTCCTCAGTGTTGTGAGAACGATGACTGGTTAAAATTTTTGGTGGTTTCTTGTTCAGTCCATAGGCCTACATCATGTGGCAAACCGGTGAGCATGTGGCTCTATTAGTATAGGAGATACCTGAAAACATATCACACTTTTCATCATAGTGCTTTTACCAATGCATAAAATGCATGGAGAAGTCATTTCGAATGACTGGTCCTCAGTGTTGTGAGAACGATGACTGGTTAAAATTTTTGGTGGTTTCTTGTTCAGTCCATAGGCCTACATCATGTGGCAAACCGGTGAGCATGTGGCTCTATTAGTATAGGAGATACCTGAAAACATATCACACTTTTCATCATAGTGCTTTTACCAATGCATAAAATGCATGGAGAAGTCATTTCGAATGACTGGTCCTCAGTGTTGTGAGAACGATGACTGGTTAAAATTTTTGGTGGTTTCTTGTTCAGTCCATAGGCCTACATCATGTGGCAAACCGGTGAGCATGTGGCTCTATTAGTATAGGAGATACCTGAAAACATATCACACTTTTCATCATAGTGCTTTTACCAATGCATAAAATGCATGGAGAAGTCATTTCGAATGACTGGTCCTCAGTGTTGTGAGAACGATGACTGGTTAAAATTTTTGGTGGTTTCTTGTTCAGTCCATAGGCCTACATCATGTGGCAAACCGGTGAGCATGTGGCTCTATTAGTATAGGAGATACCTGAAAACATATCACACTTTTCATCATAGTGCTTTTACCAATGCATAAAATGCATGGAGAAGTCATTTCGAATGACTGGTCCTCAGTGTTGTGAGAACGATGACTGGTTAAAATTTTTGGTGGTTTCTTGTTCAGTCCATAGGCCTACATCATGTGGCAAACCGGTGAGCATGTGGCTCTATTAGTATAGGAGATACCTGAAAACATATCACACTTTTCATCATAGTGCTTTTACCAATGCATAAAATGCATGGAGAAGTCATTTCGAATGACTGGTCCTCAGTGTTGTGAGAACGATGACTGGTTAAAATTTTTGGTGGTTTCTTGTTCAGTCCATAGGCCTACATCATGTGGCAAACCGGTGAGCATGTGGCTCTATTAGTATAGGAGATACCTGAAAACATATCACACTTTTCATCATAGTGCTTTTACCAATGCATAAAATGCATGGAGAAGTCATTTCGAATGACTGGTCCTCAGTGTTGTGAGAACGATGACTGGTTAAAATTTTTGGTGGTTTCTTGTTCAGTCCATAGGCCTACATCATGTGGCAAACCGGTGAGCATGTGGCTCTATTAGTATAGGAGATACCTGAAAACATATCACACTTTTCATCATAGTGCTTTTACCAATGCATAAAATGCATGGAGAAGTCATTTCGAATGACTGGTCCTCAGTGTTGTGAGAACGATGACTGGTTAAAATTTTTGGTGGTTTCTTGTTCAGTCCATAGGCCTACATCATGTGGCAAACCGGTGAGCATGTGGCTCTATTAGTATAGGAGATACCTGAAAACATATCACACTTTTCATCATAGTGCTTTTACCAATGCATAAAATGCATGGAGAAGTCATTTCGAATGACTGGTCCTCAGTGTTGTGAGAACGATGACTGGTTAAAATTTTTGGTGGTTTCTTGTTCAGTCCATAGGCCTACATCATGTGGCAAACCGGTGAGCATGTGGCTCTATTAGTATAGGAGATACCTGAAAACATATCACACTTTTCATCATAGTGCTTTTACCAATGCATAAAATGCATGGAGAAGTCATTTCGAATGACTGGTCCTCAGTGTTGTGAGAACGATGACTGGTTAAAATTTTTGGTGGTTTCTTGTTCAGTCCATAGGCCTACATCATGTGGCAAACCGGTGAGCATGTGGCTCTATTAGTATAGGAGATACCTGAAAACATATCACACTTTTCATCATAGTGCTTTTACCAATGCATAAAATGCATGGAGAAGTCATTTCGAATGACTGGTCCTCAGTGTTGTGAGAACGATGACTGGTTAAAATTTTTGGTGGTTTCTTGTTCAGTCCATAGGCCTACATCATGTGGCAAACCGGTGAGCATGTGGCTCTATTAGTATAGGAGATACCTGAAAACATATCACACTTTTCATCATAGTGCTTTTACCAATGCATAAAATGCATGGAGAAGTCATTTCGAATGACTGGTCCTCAGTGTTGTGAGAACGATGACTGGTTAAAATTTTTGGTGGTTTCTTGTTCAGTCCATAGGCCTACATCATGTGGCAAACCGGTGAGCATGTGGCTCTATTAGTATAGGAGATACCTGAAAACATATCACACTTTTCATCATAGTGCTTTTACCAATGCATAAAATGCATGGAGAAGTCATTTCGAATGACTGGTCCTCAGTGTTGTGAGAACGATGACTGGTTAAAATTTTTGGTGGTTTCTTGTTCAGTCCATAGGCCTACATCATGTGGCAAACCGGTGAGCATGTGGCTCTATTAGTATAGGAGATACCTGAAAACATATCACACTTTTCATCATAGTGCTTTTACCAATGCATAAAATGCATGGAGAAGTCATTTCGAATGACTGGTCCTCAGTGTTGTGAGAACGATGACTGGTTAAAATTTTTGGTGGTTTCTTGTTCAGTCCATAGGCCTACATCATGTGGCAAACCGGTGAGCATGTGGCTCTATTAGTATAGGAGATACCTGAAAACATATCACACTTTTCATCATAGTGCTTTTACCAATGCATAAAATGCATGGAGAAGTCATTTCGAATGACTGGTCCTCAGTGTTGTGAGAACGATGACTGGTTAAAATTTTTGGTGGTTTCTTGTTCAGTCCATAGGCCTACATCATGTGGCAAACCGGTGAGCATGTGGCTCTATTAGTATAGGAGATACCTGAAAACATATCACACTTTTCATCATAGTGCTTTTACCAATGCATAAAATGCATGGAGAAGTCATTTCGAATGACTGGTCCTCAGTGTTGTGAGAACGATGACTGGTTAAAATTTTTGGTGGTTTCTTGTTCAGTCCATAGGCCTACATCATGTGGCAAACCGGTGAGCATGTGGCTCTATTAGTATAGGAGATACCTGAAAACATATCACACTTTTCATCATAGTGCTTTTACCAATGCATAAAATGCATGGAGAAGTCATTTCGAATGACTGGTCCTCAGTGTTGTGAGAACGATGACTGGTTAAAATTTTTGGTGGTTTCTTGTTCAGTCCATAGGCCTACATCATGTGGCAAACCGGTGAGCATGTGGCTCTATTAGTATAGGAGATACCTGAAAACATATCACACTTTTCATCATAGTGCTTTTACCAATGCATAAAATGCATGGAGAAGTCATTTCGAATGACTGGTCCTCAGTGTTGTGAGAACGATGACTGGTTAAAATTTTTGGTGGTTTCTTGTTCAGTCCATAGGCCTACATCATGTGGCAAACCGGTGAGCATGTGGCTCTATTAGTATAGGAGATACCTGAAAACATATCACACTTTTCATCATAGTGCTTTTACCAATGCATAAAATGCATGGAGAAGTCATTTCGAATGACTGGTCCTCAGTGTTGTGAGAACGATGACTGGTTAAAATTTTTGGTGGTTTCTTGTTCAGTCCATAGGCCTACATCATGTGGCAAACCGGTGAGCATGTGGCTCTATTAGTATAGGAGATACCTGAAAACATATCACACTTTTCATCATAGTGCTTTTACCAATGCATAAAATGCATGGAGAAGTCATTTCGAATGACTGGTCCTCAGTGTTGTGAGAACGATGACTGGTTAAAATTTTTGGTGGTTTCTTGTTCAGTCCATAGGCCTACATCATGTGGCAAACCGGTGAGCATGTGGCTCTATTAGTATAGGAGATACCTGAAAACATATCACACTTTTCATCATAGTGCTTTTACCAATGCATAAAATGCATGGAGAAGTCATTTCGAATGACTGGTCCTCAGTGTTGTGAGAACGATGACTGGTTAAAATTTTTGGTGGTTTCTTGTTCAGTCCATAGGCCTACATCATGTGGCAAACCGGTGAGCATGTGGCTCTATTAGTATAGGAGATACCTGAAAACATATCACACTTTTCATCATAGTGCTTTTACCAATGCATAAAATGCATGGAGAAGTCATTTCGAATGACTGGTCCTCAGTGTTGTGAGAACGATGACTGGTTAAAATTTTTGGTGGTTTCTTGTTCAGTCCATAGGCCTACATCATGTGGCAAACCGGTGAGCATGTGGCTCTATTAGTATAGGAGATACCTGAAAACATATCACACTTTTCATCATAGTGCTTTTACCAATGCATAAAATGCATGGAGAAGTCATTTCGAATGACTGGTCCTCAGTGTTGTGAGAACGATGACTGGTTAAAATTTTTGGTGGTTTCTTGTTCAGTCCATAGGCCTACATCATGTGGCAAACCGGTGAGCATGTGGCTCTATTAGTATAGGAGATACCTGAAAACATATCACACTTTTCATCATAGTGCTTTTACCAATGCATAAAATGCATGGAGAAGTCATTTCGAATGACTGGTCCTCAGTGTTGTGAGAACGATGACTGGTTAAAATTTTTGGTGGTTTCTTGTTCAGTCCATAGGCCTACATCATGTGGCAAACCGGTGAGCATGTGGCTCTATTAGTATAGGAGATACCTGAAAACATATCACACTTTTCATCATAGTGCTTTTACCAATGCATAAAATGCATGGAGAAGTCATTTCGAATGACTGGTCCTCAGTGTTGTGAGAACGATGACTGGTTAAAATTTTTGGTGGTTTCTTGTTCAGTCCATAGGCCTACATCATGTGGCAAACCGGTGAGCATGTGGCTCTATTAGTATAGGAGATACCTGAAAACATATCACACTTTTCATCATAGTGCTTTTACCAATGCATAAAATGCATGGAGAAGTCATTTCGAATGACTGGTCCTCAGTGTTGTGAGAACGATGACTGGTTAAAATTTTTGGTGGTTTCTTGTTCAGTCCATAGGCCTACATCATGTGGCAAACCGGTGAGCATGTGGCTCTATTAGTATAGGAGATACCTGAAAACATATCACACTTTTCATCATAGTGCTTTTACCAATGCATAAAATGCATGGAGAAGTCATTTCGAATGACTGGTCCTCAGTGTTGTGAGAACGATGACTGGTTAAAATTTTTGGTGGTTTCTTGTTCAGTCCATAGGCCTACATCATGTGGCAAACCGGTGAGCATGTGGCTCTATTAGTATAGGAGATACCTGAAAACATATCACACTTTTCATCATAGTGCTTTTACCAATGCATAAAATGCATGGAGAAGTCATTTCGAATGACTGGTCCTCAGTGTTGTGAGAACGATGACTGGTTAAAATTTTTGGTGGTTTCTTGTTCAGTCCATAGGCCTACATCATGTGGCAAACCGGTGAGCATGTGGCTCTATTAGTATAGGAGATACCTGAAAACATATCACACTTTTCATCATAGTGCTTTTACCAATGCATAAAATGCATGGAGAAGTCATTTCGAATGACTGGTCCTCAGTGTTGTGAGAACGATGACTGGTTAAAATTTTTGGTGGTTTCTTGTTCAGTCCATAGGCCTACATCATGTGGCAAACCGGTGAGCATGTGGCTCTATTAGTATAGGAGATACCTGAAAACATATCACACTTTTCATCATAGTGCTTTTACCAATGCATAAAATGCATGGAGAAGTCATTTCGAATGACTGGTCCTCAGTGTTGTGAGAACGATGACTGGTTAAAATTTTTGGTGGTTTCTTGTTCAGTCCATAGGCCTACATCATGTGGCAAACCGGTGAGCATGTGGCTCTATTAGTATAGGAGATACCTGAAAACATATCACACTTTTCATCATAGTGCTTTTACCAATGCATAAAATGCATGGAGAAGTCATTTCGAATGACTGGTCCTCAGTGTTGTGAGAACGATGACTGGTTAAAATTTTTGGTGGTTTCTTGTTCAGTCCATAGGCCTACATCATGTGGCAAACCGGTGAGCATGTGGCTCTATTAGTATAGGAGATACCTGAAAACATATCACACTTTTCATCATAGTGCTTTTACCAATGCATAAAATGCATGGAGAAGTCATTTCGAATGACTGGTCCTCAGTGTTGTGAGAACGATGACTGGTTAAAATTTTTGGTGGTTTCTTGTTCAGTCCATAGGCCTACATCATGTGGCAAACCGGTGAGCATGTGGCTCTATTAGTATAGGAGATACCTGAAAACATATCACACTTTTCATCATAGTGCTTTTACCAATGCATAAAATGCATGGAGAAGTCATTTCGAATGACTGGTCCTCAGTGTTGTGAGAACGATGACTGGTTAAAATTTTTGGTGGTTTCTTGTTCAGTCCATAGGCCTACATCATGTGGCAAACCGGTGAGCATGTGGCTCTATTAGTATAGGAGATACCTGAAAACATATCACACTTTTCATCATAGTGCTTTTACCAATGCATAAAATGCATGGAGAAGTCATTTCGAATGACTGGTCCTCAGTGTTGTGAGAACGATGACTGGTTAAAATTTTTGGTGGTTTCTTGTTCAGTCCATAGGCCTACATCATGTGGCAAACCGGTGAGCATGTGGCTCTATTAGTATAGGAGATACCTGAAAACATATCACACTTTTCATCATAGTGCTTTTACCAATGCATAAAATGCATGGAGAAGTCATTTCGAATGACTGGTCCTCAGTGTTGTGAGAACGATGACTGGTTAAAATTTTTGGTGGTTTCTTGTTCAGTCCATAGGCCTACATCATGTGGCAAACCGGTGAGCATGTGGCTCTATTAGTATAGGAGATACCTGAAAACATATCACACTTTTCATCATAGTGCTTTTACCAATGCATAAAATGCATGGAGAAGTCATTTCGAATGACTGGTCCTCAGTGTTGTGAGAACGATGACTGGTTAAAATTTTTGGTGGTTTCTTGTTCAGTCCATAGGCCTACATCATGTGGCAAACCGGTGAGCATGTGGCTCTATTAGTATAGGAGATACCTGAAAACATATCACACTTTTCATCATAGTGCTTTTACCAATGCATAAAATGCATGGAGAAGTCATTTCGAATGACTGGTCCTCAGTGTTGTGAGTACGATGACTGGTTAACATTTTTGGTGGTTTCTTGTTCAGTCCATAGGCCTACATCATGTGGCAAACCGGTGAGCATGTGGCTCTATTAGTATAGGAGATACCTGAAAACATATCACACTTTTCATCATAGTGCTTTTACCAATGCATAAAATGCATGGAGAAGTCATTTCGAATGACTGGTCCTCAGTGTTGTGAGAACGATGACTGGTTAAAATTTTTGGTGGTTTCTTGTTCAGTCCATAGGCCTACATCATGTGGCAAACCGGTGAGCATGTGGCTCTATTAGTATAGGAGATACCTGAAAACATATCACACTTTTCATCATAGTGCTTTTACCAATGCATAAAATGCATGGAGAAGTCATTTCGAATGACTGGTCCTCAGTGTTGTGAGAACGATGACTGGTTAAAATTTTTGGTGGTTTCTTGTTCAGTCCATAGGCCTACATCATGTGGCAAACCGGTGAGCATGTGGCTGTATTAGTATAGGAGATACCTGAAAACATATCACACTTTTCATCATAGTGCTTTTACCAATGCATAAAATGCATGGAGAAGTCATTTCGAATGACTGGTCCTCAGTGTTGTGAGAACGATGACTGGTTAAAATTTTTGGTGGTTTCTTGTTCAGTCCATGGGCCTACATCATGTGGCAAACCGGTGAGCATGTGGCTCTATTAGTATAGGAGATACCTGAAAACATATCACACTTTTCATCATAGTGCTTTTACCAATGCATAAAATGCATGGAGAAGTCATTTCGAATGACTGGTCCTCAGTGTTGTGAGAACGATGACTGGTTAAAATTTTTGGTGGTTTCTTGTTCAGTCCATAGGCCTACATCATGTGGCAAACCGGTGAGCATGTGGCTCTATTAGTATAGGAGATACCTGAAAACATATCACACTTTTCATCATAGTGCTTTTACCAATGCATAAAATGCATGGAGAAGTCATTTCGAATGACTGGTCCTCAGTGTTGTGAGAACGATGACTGGTTAAAATTGTTGGTGGTTTCTTGTTCAGTCCATAGGCCTACATCATGTGGCAAACCGGTGAGCATGTGGCTCTATTAGTATAGGAGATACCTGAAAACATATCACACTTTTCATCATAGTGCTTTTACCAATGCATAAAATGCATGGAGAAGTCATTTCGAATGACTGGTCCTCAGTGTTGTGAGAACGATGACTGGTTAAAATTTTTGGTGGTTTCTTGTTCAGTCCATGGGCCTACATCATGTGGCAAACCGGTGAGCATGTGGCTCTATTAGTATAGGAGATACCTGAAAACATATCACACTTTTCATCATAGTGCTTTTACCAATGCATAAAATGCATGGAGAAGTCATTTCGAATGACTGGTCCTCAGTGTTGTGAGAACGATGACTGGTTAAAATTTTTGGTGGTTTCTTGTTCAGTCCATAGGCCTACATCATGTGGCACACCGGTGAGCATGTGGCTCTATTAGTATAGGAGATACCTGAAAACATATCACACTTTTCATCATAGTGCTTTTTACCAATGCATAAAATGCATGGAGAAGTCATTTCGAATGACTGGTCCTCAGTGTTGTGAGAACGATGACTGGTTAAAATTTTTGGTGGTTTCTTGTTCAGTCCATGGGCCTACATCATGTGGCAAACCGGTGAGCATGTGGCTCTATTAGTATAGGAGATACCTGAAAACATATCACACTTTTCATCATAGTGCTTTTACCAATGCAGAAAATGCATGGAGAAGTCATTTCGAATGACTGGTCCTCAGTGTTGTGAGAACGATGACTGGTTAAAATTTTTGGTGGTTTCTTGTTCAGTCCATAGGCCTACATCATGTGGCAAACCGGTGAGCATGTGGCTCTATTAGTATAGGAGATACCTGAAAACATATCACACTTTTCATCATAGTGCTTTTACCAATGCATAAAATGCATGGAGAAGTCATTTCGAATGACTGGTCCTCAGTGTTGTGAGAACGATGACTGGTTAAAATTTTTGGTGGTTTCTTGTTCAGTCCATAGGCCTACATCATGTGGCAAACCGGTGAGAATGTGGCTCTATTAGTATAGGAGATACCTGAAAACATATCACACTTTTCATCATAGTGCTTTTACCAATGCATAAAATGCATGGAGAAGTCATTTCGAATGACTGGTCCTCAGTGTTGTGAGAACGATGACTGGTTAAAATTTTGGTGGTTTCTTGTTCAGTCCATAGGCCTACATCATGTGGCAAACCGGTGAGCATGTGGCTCTATTAGTATAGGAGATACCTGAAAACATATCACTCTTTTCATCATAGTGCTTTTACCAATGCATAAAATGCATGGAGAAGTCAATTCGAATGACTGGTCCTCAGTGTTGTGAGAACGATGACTGGTTAAAATTTTTGGTGGTTTCTTGTTCAGTCCATGGGCCTACATCATGTGGCAAACCGGTGAGCATGTGACTCTATTAGTATAGGAAATACCTGAAAACATATCACACTTTTCATCATAGTGCTTTTACCAATGCATAAAATGCATGGAGAAGTCATTTCGAATGACTGGTCCTCAGTGTTGTGAGAACGATGACTGGTTAAACTTTTGGTGGTTTCTTGTTCAGTCCATAGGCCTACATCATGTGGCAAACCGGTGAGCATGTGGCTCTATTAGTATAGGAGATACCTGAAAACATATCACTCTTTTCATCATAGTGCTTTTACCAATGCATAAAATGCATGGAGAAGTCAATTCGAATGACTGGTCCTCAGTGTTGTGAGAACGATGACTGGTTAAAATTTTTGGTGGTTTCTTGTTCAGTCCATGGGCCTACATCATGTGGCAAACCGGTGAGCATGTGACTCTATTAGTATAGGAGATACCTGAAAACATATCACACTTTTCATCATAGTGCTTTTACCAATGCATAAAATGCATGGAGAAGTCATTTCGAATGACTGGTCCTCAGTGTTGTGAGAACGATGACTGGTTAAAATTTTTGGTGGTTTCTTGTTCAGTCCATGGGCCTACATCATGTGGCAAACCGGTGAGCATGTGGCTCTATTAGTATAGGAGATACCTGAAAACATATCACACTTTTCATCATAGTGCTTTTACCAATGCATAAAATGCATGGAGAAGTCATTTCGAATGACTGGTCCTCAGTGTTGTGAGAACGATGACTGGTTAAAATTTTTGGTGGTTTCTTGTTCAGTCCATAGGCCTACATCATGTGGCAAACCGGTGAGCATGTGGCTCTATTAGTATAGGAGATACCTGAAAACATATCACACTTTTCATCATAGTGCTTTTACCAATGCATAAAATGCATGGAGAAGTCATTTCGAATGACTGGTCCTCAGTGTTGTGAGAACGATGACTGGTTAAAATTTTTGGTGGTTTCTTGTTCAGTCCATAGGCCTACATCATGTGGCAAACCGGTGAGCATGTGGCTCTATTAGTATAGGAGATACCTGAAAACATATCACACTTTTCATCATAGTGCTTTTACCAATGCATAAAATGCATGGAGAAGTCATTTCGAATGACTGGTCCTCAGTGTTGTGAGAACGATGACTGGTTAAAATTTTTGGTGGTTTCTTGTTCAGTCCATAGGCCTACATCATGTGGCAAACCGGTGAGCATGTGGCTCTATTAGTATAGGAGATACCTGAAAACATATCACACTTTTCATCATAGTGCTTTTACCAATGCATAAAATGCATGGAGAAGTCATTTCGAATGACTGGTCCTCAGTGTTGTGAGAACGATGACTGGTTAAAATTTTTGGTGGTTTCTTGTTCAGTCCATAGGCCTACATCATGTGGCAAACCGGTGAGCATGTGGCTCTATTAGTATAGAAGATACCTGAAAACATATCACACTTTTCATCATAGTGCTTTTACCAATGCATAAAATGCATGGAGAAGTCATTTCGAATGACTGGTCCTCAGTGTTGTGAGTACGATGACTGGTTAAAATTTTTGGTGGTTTCTTGTTCAGTCCATAGGCCTACATCATGTGGCAAACCGGTGAGCATGTGGCTCTATTAGTATAGGAGATACCTGAAAACATATCACACTTTTCATCATAGTGCTTTTACCAATGCATAAAATGCATGGAGAAGTCATTTCGAATGACTGGTCCTCAGTGTTGTGAGAACGATGACTGGTTAAAATTTTTGGTGGTTTCTTGTTCAGTCCATAGGCCTACATCATGTGGCAAACCGGTGAGCATGTGGCTCTATTAGTATAGGAGATACCTGAAAACATATCACACTTTTCATCATAGTGCTTTTACCAATGCATAAAATGCATGGAGAAGTCATTTCGAATGACTGGTCCTCAGTGTTGTGAGAACGATGACTGGTTAAAATTTTTGGTGGTTTCTTGTTCAGTCCATAGGCCTACATCATGTGGCAAACCGGTGAGCATGTGGCTGTATTAGTATAGGAGATACCTGAAAACATATCACACTTTTCATCATAGTGCTTTTACCAATGCATAAAATGCATGGAGAAGTCATTTCGAATGACTGGTCCTCAGTGTTGTGAGAACGATGACTGGTTAAAATTTTTGGTGGTTTCTTGTTCAGTCCATGGGCCTACATCATGTGGCAAACCGGTGAGCATGTGGCTCTATTAGTATAGGAGATACCTGAAAACATATCACACTTTTCATCATAGTGCTTTTACCAATGCATAAAATGCATGGAGAAGTCATTTCGAATGACTGGTCCTCAGTGTTGTGAGAACGATGACTGGTTAAAATTTTTGGTGGTTTCTTGTTCAGTCCATAGGCCTACATCATGTGGCAAACCGGTGAGCATGTGGCTCTATTAGTATAGGAGATACCTGAAAACATATCACACTTTTCATCATAGTGCTTTTACCAATGCATAAAATGCATGGAGAAGTCATTTCGAATGACTCGTCCTCAGTGTTGTGAGAACGATGACTGGTTAAAATTTTTGGTGGTTTCTTGTTCAGTCCATAGGCCTACATCATGTGGCAAACCGGTGAGCATGTGGCTCTATTAGTATAGGAGATACCTGAAAACATATCACACTTTTCATCATAGTGCTTTTACCAATGCATAAAATGCATGGAGAAGTCATTTCGAATGACTGGTCCTCAGTGTTGTGAGAACGATGACTGGTTAAAATTTTTGGTGGTTTCTTGTTCAGTCCATGGGCCTACATCATGTGGCAAACCGGTGAGCATGTGGCTCTATTAGTATAGGAGATACCTGAAAACATATCACACTTTTCATCATAGTGCTTTTACCAATGCATAAAATGCATGGAGAAGTCATTTCGAATGACTGGTCCTCAGTGTTGTGAGAACGATGACTGGTTAAAATTTTTGGTGGTTTCTTGTTCAGTCCATAGGCCTACATCATGTGGCACACCGGTGAGCATGTGGCTCTATTAGTATAGGAGATACCTGAAAACATATCACACTTTTCATCATAGTGCTTTTTACCAATGCATAAAATGCAGGGAGAAGTCATTTCGAATGACTGGTCCTCAGTGTTGTGAGAACGATGACTGGTTAAAATTTTTGGTGGTTTCTTGTTCAGTCCATGGGCCTACATCATGTGGCAAACCGGTGAGCATGTGGCTCTATTAGTATAGGAGATACCTGAAAACATATCACACTTTTCATCATAGTGCTTTTACCAATGCAGAAAATGCATGGAGAAGTCATTTCGAATGACTGGTCCTCAGTGTTGTGAGAACGATGACTGGTTAAAATTTTTGGTGGTTTCTTGTTCAGTCCATAGGCCTACATCATGTGGCAAACCGGTGAGCATGTGGCTCTATTAGTATAGGAGATACCTGAAAACATATCACACTTTTCATCATAGTGCTTTTACCAATGCATAAAATGCATGGAGAAGTCATTTCGAATGACTGGTCCTCAGTGTTGTGAGAACGATGACTGGTTAAAATTTTTGGTGGTTTCTTGTTCAGTCCATAGGCCTACATCATGTGGCAAACCGGTGAGCATGTGGCTCTATTAGTATAGGAGATACCTGAAAACATATCACACTTTTCATCATAGTGCTTTTACCAATGCATAAAATGCATGGAGAAGTCATTTCGAATGACTGGTCCTCAGTGTTGTGAGAACGATGACTGGTTAAAATTTTGGTGGTTTCTTGTTCAGTCCATAGGCCTACATCATGTGGCAAACCGGTGAGCATGTGGCTCTATTAGTATAGGAGATACCTGAAAACATATCACTCTTTTCATCATAGTGCTTTTACCAATGCATAAAATGCATGGAGAAGTCAATTCGAATGACTGGTCCTCAGTGTTGTGAGAACGATGACTGGTTAAAATTTTTGGTGGTTTCTTGTTCAGTCCATGGGCCTACATCATGTGGCAAACCGGTGAGCATGTGACTCTATTAGTATAGGAGATACCTGAAAACATATCACACTTTTCATCATAGTGCTTTTACCAATGCATAAAATGCATGGAGAAGTCATTTCGAATGACTGGTCCTCAGTGTTGTGAGAACGATGACTGGTTAAAATTTTTGGTGGTTTCTTGTTCAGTCCATGGGCCTACATCATGTGGCAAACCGGTGAGCATGTGGCTCTATTAGTATAGGAGATACCTGAAAACATATCACACTTTTCATCATAGTGCTTTTACCAATGCATAAAATGCATGGAGAAGTCATTTCGAATGACTGGTCCTCAGTGTTGTGAGAACGATGACTGGTTAAAATTTTTGGTGGTTTCTTGTTCAGTCCATAGGCCTACATCATGTGGCAAACCGGTGAGCATGTGGCTCTATTAGTATAGGAGATACCTGAAAACATATCACACTTTTCATCATAGTGCTTTTACCAATGCATAAAATGCATGGAGAAGTCATTTCGAATGACTGGTCCTCAGTGTTGTGAGAACGATGACTGGTTAAAATTTTTGGTGGTTTCTTGTTCAGTCCATAGGCCTACATCATATGGCAAACCGGTGAGCATGTGGCTCTATTAGTATAGGAGATACCTGAAAACATATCACACTTTTCATCATAGTGCTTTTACCAATGCATAAAATGCATGGAGAAGTCATTTCGAATGACTGGTCCTCAGTGTTGTGAGAACGATGACTGATTAAAATTTTTGGTGGTTTCTTGTTCAGTCCATAGGCCTACATCATGTGGCAAACCGGTGAGAATGTGGCTCTATTAGTATAGGAGATACCTGAAAACATATCACACTTTTCATCATAGTGCTTTTACCAATGCATAAAATGCATGGAGAAGTCATTTCGAATGACTGGTCCTCAGTGTTGTGAGAACGATGACTGGTTAAAATTTTTGGTGGTTTCTTGTTCAGTCCATAGGCCTACATCATGTGGCAAACCGGTGAGCATGTGGCTCTATTAGTATAGGAGATACCTGAAAACATATCACACTTTTCATCATAGTGCTTTTACCAATGCATAAAATGCATGGAGAAGTCATTTCGAATGACTGGTCCTCAGTGTTGTGAGAACGATGACTGGTTAAAATTTTTGGTGGTTTCTTGTTCAGTCCATAGGCCTACATCATGTGGCAAACCGGTGAGCATGTGGCTCTATTAGTATAGGAGATACCTGAAAACATATCACACTTTTCATCATAGTGCTTTTACCAATGCATAAAATGCATGGAGAAGTCATTTCGAATGACTGGTCCTCAGTGTTGTGAGAATGATGACTGGTTAAAATTTTTGGTGGTTTCTTGTTCAGTCCATAGGCCTACATCATGTGGCAAACTGGTGAGCATGTGGCTCTATTAGTATAGGAGATACCTGAAAACATATCACACTTTTCATCATAGTGCTTTTACCAATGCATAAAATGCATGGAGAAGTCATTTCGAATGACTGGTCCTCAGTGTTGTGAGAACGATGACTGGTTAAAATTTTTGGTGGTTTCTTGTTCAGTCCATAGGCCTACATCATGTGGCAAACCGGTGAGCATGTGGCTCTATTAGTATAGGAGATACCTGAAAACATATCACACTTTTCATCATAGTGCTTTTACCAATGCATAAAATGCATGGAGAAGTCATTTCGAATGACTGGTCCTCAGTGTTGTGAGAACGATGAATGGTTAAAATTTTTGGTGGTTTCTTGTTCAGTCCATAGGCCTACATCATGTGGCAAACCGGTGAGCATGTGGCTCTATTAGTATAGGAGATACCTGAAAACATATCACACTTTTCATCATAGTGCTTTTACCAGTGCATAAAATGCATGGTGAAGTCATTTCGAATGACTGGTCCTCAGTGTTGTGAGAACGATGACTGGTTAAAATTTTTGGTGGTTTCTTGTTCAGTCCATAGGCCTACATCATGTGGCAAACCGGTGAGCATGTGGCTCTATTAGTATAGGAGATACCTGAAAACATATCACACTTTTCATCATAGTGCTTTTACCAATGCATAAAATGCATGGAGAAGTCATTTCGAATGACTGGTCCTCAGTGTTGTGAGAATGATGACTGGTTAAAATTTTTGGTGGTTTATTGTTCAGTCCATAGGCCTACATCATGTGGCAAACTGGTGAGCATGTGGCTCTATTAGTATAGGAGATACCTGAAAACATATCACACTTTTCATCATAGTGCTTTTACCAATGCATAAAATGCATGGAGAAGTCATTTCGAATGACTGGTCCTCAGTGTTGTGAGAACGATGACTGGTTAAAATTTTTGGTGGTTTCTTGTTCAGTTCATAGGCCTACATCATGTGGCAAACCGGTGAGCATGTGGCTCTATTAGTATAGGAGATACCTGAAAACATATCACACTTTTCATCATAGTGCTTTTACCAATGCATAAAATGCATGGAGAAGTCATTTCGAATGACTGGTCCTCAGTGTTGTGAGAACGATGAATGGTTAAAATTTTTGGTGGTTTCTTGTTCAGTCCATAGGCCTACATCATGTGGCAAACCGGTGAGCATGTGGCTCTATTAGTATAGGAGATACCTGAAAACATATCACACTTTTCATCATAGTGCTTTTACCAATGCATAAAATGCATGGTGAAGTCATTTCGAATGACTGGTCCTCAGTGTTGTGAGAACGATGACTGGTTAAAATTTTTGGTGGTTTCTTGTTCAGTCCATAGGCCTACATCATGTGGCAAACCGGTGAGCATGTGGCTCTATTAGTATAGGAGATACCTGAAAACATATCACTCTTTTCATCATAGTGCTTTTACCAATGCATAAAATGCATGGAGAAGTCATTTCGAATGACTGGTCCTCAGTGTTGTGAGAACGATGACTGGTTAAACTTTTGGTGGTTTCTTGTTCAGTCCATAGGCCTACATCATGTGGCAAACCGGTGAGCATGTGGCTCTATTAGTATAGGAGATACCTGAAAACATATCACTCTTTTCATCATAGTGCTTTTACCAATGCATAAAATGCATGGAGAAGTCAATTCGAATGACTGGTCCTCAGTGTTGTGAGAACGATGACTGGTTAAAATTTTTGGTGGTTTCTTGTTCAGTCCATGGGCCTACATCATGTGGCAAACCGGTGAGCATGTGACTCTATTAGTATAGGAGATACCTGAAAACATATCACACTTTTCATCATAGTGCTTTTACCAATGCATAAAATGCATGGAGAAGTCATTTCGAATGACTGGTCCTCAGTGTTGTGAGAACGATGACTGGTTAAAATTTTTGGTGGTTTCTTGTTCAGTCCATGGGCCTACATCATGTGGCAAACCGGTGAGCATGTGGCTCTATTAGTATAGGAGATACCTGAAAACATATCACACTTTTCATCATAGTGCTTTTACCAATGCATAAAATGCATGGAGAAGTCATTTCGAATGACTGGTCCTCAGTGTTGTGAGAACGATGACTGGTTAAAATTTTTGGTGGTTTCTTGTTCAGTCCATAGGCCTACATCATGTGGCAAACCGGTGAGCATGTGGCTCTATTAGTATAGGAGATACCTGAAAACATATCACACTTTTCATCATAGTGCTTTTACCAATGCATAAAATGCATGGAGAAGTCATTTCGAATGACTGGTCCTCAGTGTTGTGAGAACGATGACTGGTTAAAATTTTTGGTGGTTTCTTGTTCAGTCCATAGGCCTACATCATGTGGCAAACCGGTGAGCATGTGGCTCTATTAGTATAGGAGATACCTGAAAACATATCACACTTTTCATCATAGTGCTTTTACCAATGCATAAAATGCATGGAGAAGTCATTTCGAATGACTGGTCCTCAGTGTTGTGAGAACGATGACTGATTAAAATTTTTGGTGGTTTCTTGTTCAGTCCATAGGCCTACATCATGTGGCAAACCGGTGAGAATGTGGCTCTATTAGTATAGGAGATACCTGAAAACATATCACACTTTTCATCATAGTGCTTTTACCAATGCATAAAATGCATGGAGAAGTCATTTCGAATGACTGGTCCTCAGTGTTGTGAGAACGATGACTGGTTAAAATTTTTGGTGGTTTCTTGTTCAGTCCATAGGCCTACATCATGTGGCAAACCGGTGAGCATGTGGCTCTATTAGTATAGGAGATACCTGAAAACATATCACACTTTTCATCATAGTGCTTTTACCAATGCATAAAATGCATGGAGAAGTCATTTCGAATGACTGGTCCTCAGTGTTGTGAGAACGATGACTGGTTAAAATTTTTGGTGGTTTCTTGTTCAGTCCATAGGCCTACATCATGTGGCAAACCGGTGAGCATGTGGCTCTATTAGTATAGGAGATACCTGAAAACATATCACACTTTTCATCATAGTGCTTTTACCAATGCATAAAATGCATGGAGAAGTCATTTCGAATGACTGGTCCTCAGTGTTGTGAGAAAAGTGATGAAAAGTGTGATATGTTTTCAGGTATCTCCTATACTAATAGAGCCACATGCTCACCGGTTTGCCACATGATGTAGGCCTATGGACTGAACAAGAAACCACCAAAAATTTTAACCAGTCATCGTTTTCACAACACTGAGGACCAGTCATTCGAAATGACTTCTCCATGCATTTTCTGCATTGGTAAAAGCACTATGATGAAAAGTGTGATATGTTTTCAGGTATTTCCTATACTAATAGAGCCACTTGCTCACCGGTTTGCCACATGATGTAGGCCTATGGACTGAACAAGAAACCACCAAAAATTTTAACCAGTCATCGTTCTCACAACACTGAGGACCAGTCATTCGAAATGACTTCTCCATGCATTTTATGCATTGGTAAAAAGCACTATGATGAAAAGTGTGATATGTTTTCAGGTATCTCCTATACTAATAGAGCCACATGCTCACCGGTGTGCCACATGATGTAGGCCTATGGACTGAACAAGAAACCACCAAAAATTTTAACCAGTCATCGTTCTCACAACACTGAGGACCAGTCATTCGAAATGACTTCTCCATGCATTTTATGCATTGGTAAAAGCACTATGATGAAAAGTGTGATATGTTTTCAGGTATCTCCTATACTAATAGAGCCACATGCTCACCGGTTTGCCACATGATGTAGGCCCATGGACTGAACAAGAAACCACCAAAAATTTTAACCAGTCATCGTTCTCACAACACTGAGGACCAGTCATTCGAAATGACTTCTCCATGCATTTTATGCATTGGTAAAAGCACTATGATGAAAAGTGTGATATGTTTTCAGGTATCTCCTATACTAATAGAGCCACATGCTCACCGGTTTGCCACATGATGTAGGCCTATGGACTGAACAAGAAACCACCAAAAATTTTAACCAGTCATCGTTCTCACAACACTGAGGACCAGTCATTCGAAATGACTTCTCCATGCATTTTATGCATTGGTAAAAGCACTATGATGAAAAGTGTGATATGTTTTCAGGTATCTCCTATACTAATAGAGCCACATGCTCACCGGTTTGCCACATGATGTAGGCCTATGGACTGAACAAGAAACCACCAAAAATTTTAACCAGTCATCGTTCTCACAACACTGAGGACCAGTCATTCGAAATGACTTCTCCATGCATTTTATGCATTGGTAAAAGCACTATGATGAAAAGTGTGATATGTTTTCAGGTATCTCCTATACTAATAGAGCCACATGCTCACCGGTTTGCCACATGATGTAGGCCCATGGACTGAACAAGAAACCACCAAAAATTTTAACCAGTCATCGTTCTCACAACACTGAGGACCAGTCATTCGAAATGACTTCTCCATGCATTTTATGCATTGGTAAAAGCACTATGATGAAAAGTGTGATATGTTTTCAGGTATCTCCTATACTAATAGAGCCACATGCTCACCGGTTTGCCACATGATGTAGGCCTATGGACTGAACAAGAAACCACCAAAAATTTTAACCAGTCATTGTTCTCACAACACTGAGGACCAATCATTCGAAATGACTTCTCCATGCATTTTATGCATTGGTAAAAGCACTATGATGAAAAGTGTGATATGTTTTCAGGTATCTCCTATACTAATAGAGCCACATGCTCACTGGTTTGCCACATGATGTAGGCCTATGGACTGAACAAGAAACCACCAAAAATTTTAACCAGTCATCGTTCTCACAACACTGAGGACCAGTCATTCGAAATGACTTCTCCATGCATTTTATGCATTGGTAAAAGCACTATGATGAAAAGTGTGATATGTTTTCAGGTATCTCCTATACTAATAGAGCCACATGCTCACCGGTTTGCCACATGATGTAGGCCTATGGACTGAACAAGAAACCACCAAAAATTTTAACCAGTCATCGTTCTCACAACACTGAGGACCAGTCATTCGAAATGACTTCTCCATGCATTTTATGCATTGGTAAAAGCACTATGATGAAAAGTGTGATATGTTTTCAGGTATCTCCTATACTAATAGAGCCACATGCTCACCGGTTTGCCACATGATGTAGGCCTATGGACTGAACAAGAAACCACCAAAAATTTTAACCAGTCATCGTTCTCACAACACTGAGGACCAGTCATTCGAAATGACTTCTCCATGCATTTTATGCATTGGTAAAAGCACTATGATGAAAAGTGTGATATGTTTTCAGGTATCTCCTATACTAATAGAGCCACATGCTCACCGGTTTGCCACATGATGTAGGCCTATGGACTGAACAAGAAACCACCAAAAATTTTAACCAGTCATCGTTCTCACAACACTGAGGACCAGTCATTCGAAATGACTTCTCCATGCATTTTATGCATTGGTAAAAGCACTATGATGAAAAGTGTGATATGTTTTCAGGTATCTCCTATACTAATAGAGCCACATTCTCACCGGTTTGCCACATGATGTAGGCCCATGGACTGAACAAGAAACCACCAAAAATTTTAACCAGTCATCGTTCTCACAACACTGAGGACCAGTCATTCGAAATGACTTCTCCATGCATTTTATGCATTGGTAAAAGCACTATGATGAAAAGTGTGATATGTTTTCAGGTATCTCCTATACTAATAGAGTCACATGCTCACCGGTTTGCCACATGATGTAGGCCCATGGACTGAACAAGAAACCACCAAAAATTTTAACCAGTCATCGTTCTCACAACACTGAGGACCAGTCATTCGAATTGACTTCTCCATGCATTTTATGCATTGGTAAAAGCACTATGATGAAAAGAGTGATATGTTTTCAGGTATCTCCTATACTAATAGAGCCACATGCTCACCGGTTTGCCACATGATGTAGGCCTATGGACTGAACAAGAAACCACCAAAATTTTAACCAGTCATCGTTCTCACAACACTGAGGACCAGTCATTCGAAATGACTTCTCCATGCATTTTATGCATTGGTAAAAGCACTATGATGAAAAGTGTGATATGTTTTCAGGTATCTCCTATACTAATAGAGCCACATGCTCACCGGTTTGCCACATGATGTAGGCCTATGGACTGAACAAGAAACCACCAAAAATTTTAACCAGTCATCGTTCTCACAACACTGAGGACCAGTCATTCGAAATGACTTCTCCATGCATTTTATGCATTGGTAAAAGCACTATGATGAAAAGTGTGATATGTTTTCAGGTATCTCCTATACTAATAGAGCCACATGCTCACCGGTTTGCCACATGATGTAGGCCTATGGACTGAACAAGAAACCACCAAAAATTTTAACCAGTCATCGTTTTCACAACACTGAGGACCAGTCATTCGAAATGACTTCTCCATGCATTTTCTGCATTGGTAAAAGCACTATGATGAAAAGTGTGATATGTTTTCAGGTATCTCCTATACTAATAGAGCCACTTGCTCACCGGTTTGCCACATGATGTAGGCCTATGGACTGAACAAGAAACCACCAAAAATTTTAACCAGTCATCGTTCTCACAACACTGAGGACCAGTCATTCGAAATGACTTCTCCATGCATTTTATGCATTGGTAAAAAGCACTATGATGAAAAGTGTGATATGTTTTCAGGTATCTCCTATACTAATAGAGCCACATGCTCACCGGTGTGCCACATGATGTAGGCCTATGGACTGAACAAGAAACCACCAAAAATTTTAACCAGTCATCGTTCTCACAACACTGAGGACCAGTCATTCGAAATGACTTCTCCATGCATTTTATGCATTGGTAAAAGCACTATGATGAAAAGTGTGATATGTTTTCAGGTATCTCCTATACTAATAGAGCCACATGCTCACCGGTTTGCCACATGATGTAGGCCCATGGACTGAACAAGAAACCACCAAAAATTTTAACCAGTCATCGTTCTCACAACACTGAGGACCAGTCATTCGAAATGACTTCTCCATGCATTTTATGCATTGGTAAAAGCACTATGATGAAAAGTGTGATATGTTTTCAGGTATCTCCTATACTAATAGAGCCACATGCTCACCGGTTTGCCACATGATGTAGGCCTATGGACTGAACAAGAAACCACCAAAAATTTTAACCAGTCATCGTTCTCACAACACTGAGGACCAGTCATTCGAAATGACTTCTCCATGCATTTTATGCATTGGTAAAAGCACTATGATGAAAAGTGTGATATGTTTTCAGGTATCTCCTATACTAATAGAGCCACATGCTCACCGGTTTGCCACATGATGTAGGCCTATGGACTGAACAAGAAACCACCAAAAATTTTAACCAGTCATCGTTCTCACAACACTGAGGACCAGTCATTCGAAATGACTTCTCCATGCATTTTATGCATTGGTAAAAGCACTATGATGAAAAGTGTGATATGTTTTCAGGTATCTCCTATACTAATAGAGCCACATGCTCACCGGTTTGCCACATGATGTAGGCCCATGGACTGAACAAGAAACCACCAAAAATTTTAACCAGTCATCGTTCTCACAACACTGAGGACCAGTCATTCGAAATGACTTCTCCATGCATTTTATGCATTGGTAAAAGCACTATGATGAAAAGTGTGATATGTTTTCAGGTATCTCCTATACTAATAGAGCCACATGCTCACCGGTTTGCCACATGATGTAGGCCTATGGACTGAACAAGAAACCACCAAAAATTTTAACCAGTCATTGTTCTCACAACACTGAGGACCAATCATTCGAAATGACTTCTCCATGCATTTTATGCATTGGTAAAAGCACTATGATGAAAAGTGTGATATGTTTTCAGGTATCTCCTATACTAATAGAGCCACATGCTCACTGGTTTGCCACATGATGTAGGCCTATGGACTGAACAAGAAACCACCAAAAATTTTAACCAGTCATCGTTCTCACAACACTGAGGACCAGTCATTCGAAATGACTTCTCCATGCATTTTATGCATTGGTAAAAGCACTATGATGAAAAGTGTGATATGTTTTCAGGTATCTCCTATACTAATAGAGCCACATGCTCACCGGTTTGCCACATGATGTAGGCCTATGGACTGAACAAGAAACCACCAAAAATTTTAACCAGTCATCGTTCTCACAACACTGAGGACCAGTCATTCGAAATGACTTCTCCATGCATTTTATGCATTGGTAAAAGCACTATGATGAAAAGTGTGATATGTTTTCAGGTATCTCCTATACTAATAGAGCCACATGCTCACCGGTTTGCCACATGATGTAGGCCTATGGACTGAACAAGAAACCACCAAAAATTTTAACCAGTCATCGTTTTCACAACACTGAGGACCAGTCATTCGAAATGACTTCTCCATGCATTTTCTGCATTGGTAAAAGCACTATGATGAAAAGTGTGATATGTTTTCAGGTATCTCCTATACTAATAGAGCCACTTGCTCACCGGTTTGCCACATGATGTAGGCCTATGGACTGAACAAGAAACCACCAAAAATTTTAACCAGTCATCGTTCTCACAACACTGAGGACCAGTCATTCGAAATGACTTCTCCATGCATTTTATGCATTGGTAAAAAGCACTATGATGAAAAGTGTGATATGTTTTCAGGTATCTCCTATACTAATAGAGCCACATGCTCACCGGTGTGCCACATGATGTAGGCCTATGGACTGAACAAGAAACCACCAAAAATTTTAACCAGTCATCGTTCTCACAACACTGAGGACCAGTCATTCGAAATGACTTCTCCATGCATTTTATGCATTGGTAAAAGCACTATGATGAAAAGTGTGATATGTTTTCAGGTATCTCCTATACTAATAGAGCCACATGCTCACCGGTTTGCCACATGATGTAGGCCCATGGACTGAACAAGAAACCACCAAAAATTTTAACCAGTCATCGTTCTCACAACACTGAGGACCAGTCATTCGAAATGACTTCTCCATGCATTTTATGCGTTGGTAAAAGCACTATGATGAAAAGTGTGATATGTTTTCAGGTATCTCCTATACTAATAGAGCCACATGCTCACCGGTTTGCCACATGATGTAGGCCTATGGACTGAACAAGAAACCACCAAAAATTTTAACCAGTCATCGTTCTCACAACACTGAGGACCAGTCATTCGAAATGACTTCTCCATGCATTTTATGCATTGGTAAAAGCACTATGATGAAAAGTGTGATATGTTTTCAGGTATCTCCTATACTAATAGAGCCACATGCTCACCGGTTTGCCACATGATGTAGGCCCATGGACTGAACAAGAAACCACCAAAAATTTTAACCAGTCATCGTTCTCACAACACTGAGGACCAGTCATTCGAAATGACTTCTCCATGCATTTTATGCATTGGTAAAAGCACTATGATGAAAAGTGTGATATGTTTTCAGGTATCTCCTATACTAATAGAGCCACATGCTCACCGGTTTGCCACATGATGTAGGCCTATGGACTGAACAAGAAACCACCAAAAATTTTAACCAGTCATTGTTCTCACAACACTGAGGACCAATCATTCGAAATGACTTCTCCATGCATTTTATGCATTGGTAAAAGCACTATGATGAAAAGTGTGATATGTTTTCAGGTATCTCCTATACTAATAGAGCCACATGCTCACTGGTTTGCCACATGATGTAGGCCTATGGACTGAACAAGAAACCACCAAAAATTTTAACCAGTCATCGTTCTCACAACACTGAGGACCAGTCATTCGAAATGACTTCTCCATGCATTTTATGCATTGGTAAAAGCACTATGATGAAAAGTGTGATATGTTTTCAGGTATCTCCTATACTAATAGAGCCACATGCTCACCGGTTTGCCACATGATGTAGGCCTATGGACTGAACAAGAAACCACCAAAAATTTTAACCAGTCATCGTTCTCACAACACTGAGGACCAGTCATTCGAAATGACTTCTCCATGCATTTTATGCATTGGTAAAAGCACTATGATGAAAAGTGTGATATGTTTTCAGGTATCTCCTATACTAATAGAGCCACATGCTCACCGGTTTGCCACATGATGTAGGCCTATGGACTGAACAAGAAACCACCAAAAATTTTAACCAGTCATCGTTTTCACAACACTGAGGACCAGTCATTCGAAATGACTTCTCCATGCATTTTCTGCATTGGTAAAAGCACTATGATGAAAAGTGTGATATGTTTTCAGGTATCTCCTATACTAATAGAGCCACTTGCTCACCGGTTTGCCACATGATGTAGGCCTATGGACTGAACAAGAAACCACCAAAAATTTTAACCAGTCATCGTTCTCACAACACTGAGGACCAGTCATTCGAAATGACTTCTCCATGCATTTTATGCATTGGTAAAAAGCACTATGATGAAAAGTGTGATATGTTTTCAGGTATCTCCTATACTAATAGAGCCACATGCTCACCGGTGTGCCACATGATGTAGGCCTATGGACTGAACAAGAAACCACCAAAAATTTTAACCAGTCATCGTTCTCACAACACTGAGGACCAGTCATTCGAAATGACTTCTCCATGCATTTTATGCATTGGTAAAAGCACTATGATGAAAAGTGTGATATGTTTTCAGGTATCTCCTATACTAATAGAGCCACATGCTCACCGGTTTGCCACATGATGTAGGCCCATGGACTGAACAAGAAACCACCAAAAATTTTAACCAGTCATCGTTCTCACAACACTGAGGACCAGTCATTCGAAATGACTTCTCCATGCATTTTATGCATTGGTAAAAGCACTATGATGAAAAGTGTGATATGTTTTCAGGTATCTCCTATACTAATAGAGCCACATGCTCACCGGTTTGCCACATGATGTAGGCCTATGGACTGAACAAGAAACCACCAAAAATTTTAACCAGTCATCGTTCTCACAACACTGAGGACCAGTCATTCGAAATGACTTCTCCATGCATTTTATGCATTGGTAAAAGCACTATGATGAAAAGTGTGATATGTTTTCAGGTATCTCCTATACTAATAGAGCCACATGCTCACCGGTTTGCCACATGATGTAGGCCTATGGACTGAACAAGAAACCACCAAAAATTTTAACCAGTCATCGTTCTCACAACACTGAGGACCAGTCATTCGAAATGACTTCTCCATGCATTTTATGCATTGGTAAAAGCACTATGATGAAAAGTGTGATATGTTTTCAGGTATCTCCTATACTAATAGAGCCACATGCTCACCGGTTTGCCACATGATGTAGGCCTATGGACTGAACAAGAAACCACCAAAAATTTTAACCAGTCATTGTTTTCACAACACTGAGGACCAATCATTCGAAATGACTTCTCCATGCATTTTATGCATTGGTAAAAGCACTATGATGAAAAGTGTGATATGTTTTCAGGTATCTCCTATACTAATAGAGCCACATGCTCACTGGTTTGCCACATGATGTAGGCCTATGGACTGAACAAGAAACCACCAAAAATTTTAACCAGTCATCGTTCTCACAACACTGAGGACCAGTCATTCGAAATGACTTCTCCATGCATTTTATGCATTGGTAAAAGCACTATGATGAAAAGTGTGATATGTTTTCAGGTATCTCGTATACTAATAGAGCCACATGCTCACCGGTTTGCCACATGATGTAGGCCTATGGACTGAACAAGAAACCACCAAAAATTTTAACCAGTCATCGTTCTCACAACACTGAGGACCAGTCATTCGAAATGACTTCTCCATGCATTTTATGCATTGGTAAAAGCACTATGATGAAAAGTGTGATATGTTTTCAGGTATCTCCTAAACTAATAGAGCCACATGCTCACCGGTTTGCCACATGATGTAGGCCTATGGACTGAACAAGAAACGACCAAAAATTTTAACCAGTCATCGTTCTCACAACACTGAGGACCAGTCATTCGAAATGACTTCTCCATGCATTTTATGCATTGGTAAAAGCACTATGATGAAAAGTGTGATATGTTTTCAGGTATCTCCTATACTAATAGAGCCACATGCTCACCGGTTTGCCACATGATGTAGGCCTATGGACTGAACAAGAAACCACCAAAAATTTTAACCAGTCATCATTCTCACAACACTGAGGACCAGTCATTCGAAATGACTTCTCCATGCATTTTATGCATTGGTAAAAGCACTATGATGAAAAGTGTGATATGTTTTCAGGTATCTCCTATACTAATAGAGCCACATGCTCACCGGTTTGCCACATGATGTAGGCCCATGGACTGAACAAGAAACCACCAAAAATTTTAACCAGTCATCGTTCTCACAACACTGAGGACCAGTCATTCGAATTGACTTCTCCATGCATTTTATGCATTGGTAAAAGCACTATGATGAAAAGTGTGATATGTTTTCAGGTATCTCCTATACTAATAGAGTCACATGCTCACCGGTTTGCCACATGATGTAGGCCCATGGACTGAACAAGAAACTACCAAAAATTTTAACCAGTCATCGTTCTCACAACACTGAGGACCAGTCATTCGAATTGACTTCTCCATGCATTTTATGCATTGGTAAAAGCACTATGATGAAAAGTGTGATATGTTTTCAGGTATCTCCTATACTAATAGAGCCACATGCTCACCGGTTTGCCACATGATGTAGGCCTATGGACTGAACAAGAAACCACCAAAAATTTTAACCAGTCATCGTTCTCACAACACTGAGGACCAGTCATTCGAAATGACTTCTCCATGCATTTTATGCATTGGTAAAAAGCACTATGATGAAAAGTGTGATATGTTTTCAGGTATCTCCTATACTAATAGAGCCACATGCTCACCGGTGTGCCACATGATGTAGGCCTATGGACTGAACAAGAAACCACCAAAAATTTTAACCAGTCATCGTTCTCACAACACTGAGGACCAGTCATTCGAAATGACTTCTCCATGCATTTTATGCATTGGTAAAAGCACTATGATGAAAAGTGTGATATGTTTTCAGGTATCTCCTATACTAATAGAGCCACATGCTCACCGGTTTGCCACATGATGTAGGCCCATGGACTGAACAAGAAACCACCAAAAATTTTAACCAGTCATCGTTCTCACAACTATGAGGACCAGTCATTCGAAATGACTTCTCCATGCATTTTATGCATTGGTAAAAGCACTATGATGAAAAGTGTGATATGTTTTCAGGTTTCTCCTATACTAATAGAGCCACATGCTCACCGGTTTGCCACATGATGTAGGCCTATGGACTGAACAAGAAACCACCAAAAATTTTAACCAGTCATCGTTCTCACAACACTGAGGACCAGTCATTCGAAATGACTTCTCCATGCATTTTATGCATTGGTAAAAGCACTATGATGAAAAGTGTGATATGTTTTCAGGTTTCTCCTATACTAATAGAGCCACATGCTCACCGGTTTGCCACATGATGTAGGCCTATGGACTGAACAAGAAACCACCAAAAATTTTAACCAGTCATCGTTCTCACAACACTGAGGACCAGTCATTCGAAATGACTTCTCCATGCATTTTATGCATTGGTAAAAGCACTATGATGAAAAGTGTGATATGTTTTCAGGTATCTCCTATACTAATAGAGCCACATGCTCACCGGTTTGCCACATGATGTAGGCCTATGGACTGAACAAGAAACCACCAAAAATTTTAACCAGTCATCGTACTCACAACACTGAGGACCAGTCATTCGAAATGACTTCTCCATGCATTTTATGCATTGGTAAAAGCACTATGATGAAAAGTGTGATATGTTTTCAGGTATCTCCTATACTAATAAAGCCACATGCTCACCGGTTTGCCACATGATGTAGGCCTATGGACTGAACAAGAAACCACCAAAAATTTTAACCAGTCATCGTTCTCACAACACTGAGGACCAGTCATTCGAAATGACTTCTCCATGCATTTTATGCATTGGTAAAAGCACGATGAAAAGTGTGATATGTTTTCAGGTATCTCCTATACTAATAGAGCCACATGCTCACCGGTTTGCCACATGATGTAGGCCTATGGACTGAACAAGAAACCACCAAAAATTTTAACCAGTCATCGTTCTCACAACACTGAGGACCAGTCATTCGAAATGACTTCTCCATGCATTTTATGCATTGGTAAAAGCACTATGATGAAAAGTGTGATATGTTTTCAGGTATCTCCTATACTAATAGAGCCACATGCTCACCGGTTTGCCACATGATGTAGGCCTATGGACTGAACAAGAAACCACCAAAAATTTTAACCAGTCATCGTTCTCACAACACTGAGGACCAGTCATTCGAAATGACTTCTCCATGCATTTTATGCATTGGTAAAAGCACTATGATGAAAAGAGTGATATGTTTTCAGGTATCTCCTATACTAATAGAGCCACATGCTCACCGGTTTGCCACATGATGTAGGCCTATGGACTGAACAAGAAACCACCAAAATTTTAACCAGTCATCGTTCTCACAACACTGAGGACCAGTCATTCGAAGTGACTTCTCCATGCATTTTATGCATTGGTAAAAGCACTATGATGAAAAGTGTGATATGTTTTCAGGTATCTCCTATACTAATAGAGCCACATGCTCACCGGTTTGCCACATGATGTAGGCCTATGGACTGAACAAGAAACCACCAAAAATTTTAACCAGTCATCGTTCTCACAACACTGAGGACCAGTCATTCGAAATGACTTCTCCATGCATTTTATGCATTGGTAAAAGCACTATGATGAAAAGTGTGATATGTTTTCAGGTATCTCCTATACTAATAGAGCCACATGCTCACCGGTTTGCCACATGATGTAGGCCTATGGACTGAACAAGAAACCACCAAAAATTTTAACCAGTCATCGTTCTCACAACACTGAGGACCAGTCATTCGAAATGACTTCTCCATGCATTTTCTGCATTGGTAAAAGCACTATGATGAAAAGTGTGATATGTTTTCAGGTATCTCCTATACTAATAGAGCCACATGCTCACCGGTTTGCCACATGATGTAGGCCTATGGACTGAACAAGAAACCACCAAAAATTTTAACCAGTCATCGTTCTCACAACACTGAGGACCAGTCATTCGAAATGACTTCTCCATGCATTTTATGCATTGGTAAAAAGCACTATGATGAAAAGTGTGATATGTTTTCAGGTATCTCCTATACTAATAGAGCCACATGCTCACCGGTGTGCCACATGATGTAGGCCTATGGACTGAACAAGAAACCACCAAAAATTTTAACCAGTCATCGTTCTCACAACACTGAGGACCAGTCATTCGAAATGACTTCTCCATGCATTTTATGCATTGGTAAAAGCACTATGATGAAAAGTGTGATATGTTTTCAGGTATCTCCTATACTAATAGAGCCACATGCTCACCGGTTTGCCACATGATGTAGGCCCATGGACTGAACAAGAAACCACCAAAAATTTTAACCAGTCATCGTTCTCACAACTATGAGGACCAGTCATTCGAAATGACTTCTCCATGCATTTTATGCATTGGTAAAAGCACTATGATGAAAAGTGTGATATGTTTTCAGGTTTCTCCTATACTAATAGAGCCACATGCTCACCGGTTTGCCACATGATGTAGGCCTATGGACTGAACAAGAAACCACCAAAAATTTTAACCAGTCATCGTTCTCACAACACTGAGGACCAGTCATTCGAAATGACTTCTCCATGCATTTTATGCATTGGTAAAAGCACTATGATGAAAAGTGTGATATGTTTTCAGGTTTCTCCTATACTAATAGAGCCACATGCTCACCGGTTTGCCACATGATGTAGGCCTATGGACTGAACAAGAAACCACCAAAAATTTTAACCAGTCATCGTTCTCACAACACTGAGGACCAGTCATTCGAAATGACTTCTCCATGCATTTTATGCATTGGTAAAAGCACTATGATGAAAAGTGTGATATGTTTTCAGGTATCTCCTATACTAATAGAGCCACATGCTCACCGGTTTGCCACATGATGTAGGCCTATGGACTGAACAAGAAACCACCAAAAATTTTAACCAGTCATCGTACTCACAACACTGAGGACCAGTCATTCGAAATGACTTCTCCATGCATTTTATGCATTGGTAAAAGCACTATGATGAAAAGTGTGATATGTTTTCAGGTATCTCCTATACTAATAGAGCCACATGCTCACCGGTTTGCCACATGATGTAGGCCTATGGACTGAACAAGAAACCACCAAAAATTTTAACCAGTCATCGTTCTCACAACACTGAGGACCAGTCATTCGAAATGACTTCTCCATGCATTTTATGCATTGGTAAAAGCACGATGAAAAGTGTGATATGTTTTCAGGTATCTCCTATACTAATAGAGCCACATGCTCACCGGTTTGCCACATGATGTAGGCCTATGGACTGAACAAGAAACCACCAAAAATTTTAACCAGTCATCGTTCTCACAACACTGAGGACCAGTCATTCGAAATGACTTCTCCATGCATTTTATGCATTGGTAAAAGCACTATGATGAAAAGTGTGATATGTTTTCAGGTATCTCCTATACTAATAGAGCCACATGCTCACCGGTTTGCCACATGATGTAGGCCTATGGACTGAACAAGAAACCACCAAAAATTTTAACCAGTCATCGTTCTCACAACACTGAGGACCAGTCATTCGAAATGACTTCTCCATGCATTTTATGCATTGGTAAAAGCACTATGATGAAAAGTGTGATATGTTTTCAGGTATCTCCTATACTAATAGAGCCACATGCTCACCGGTTTGCCACATGATGTAGGCCTATGGACTGAACAAGAAACCACCAAAAATTTTAACCAGTCATCGTTCTCACAACACTGAGGACCAGTCATTCAAAATGACTTCTCCATGCATTTTATGCATTGGTAAAAGCACTATGATGAAAAGTGTGATATGTTTTCAGGTATCTCCTATACTAATAGAGCCACATGCTCACCGGTTTGCCACATGATGTAGGCCTATGGACTGAACAAGAAACCACCAAAAATTTTAACCAGTCTTCGTTCTCACAACACTGAGGACCAGTCATTCGAAATGACTTCTCCATGCATTTTATGCATTGGTAAAAGCACTATGATGAAAAGTGTGATATGTTTTCAGGTATCTCCTATACTAATAGAGCCACATGCTCACCGGTTTGCCACATGATGTAGGCCTATGGACTGAACAAGAAACCACCAAAAATTTTAACCAGTCATCGTTCTCACAACACTGAGGACCAGTCATTCGAAATGACTTCTCCATGCATTTTATGCATTGGTAAAAGCACTATGATGAAAAGTGTGATATGTTTTCAGGTATCTCCTATACTAATAGAGCCACATGCTCACCGGTTTGCCACATGATGTAGGCCTATGGACTGAACAAGAAACCACCAAAAATTTTAACCAGTCATCGTTCTCACAACACTGAGGACCAGTCATTCGAAATGACTTCTCCATGCATTTTATGCATTGGTAAAAGCACTATGATGAAAAGTGTGATATGTTTTCAGGTATCTCCTATACTAATAGAGCCACATGCTCACCGGTTTGCCACATGATGTAGGCCTATGGACTGAACAAGAAACCACCAAAAATTTTAACCAGTCATCGTTCTCACAACACTGAGGACCAGTCATTCGAAATGACTTCTCCATGCATTTTATGCATTGGTAAAAGCACTATGATGAAAAGTGTGATATGTTTTCAGGTATCTCCTATACTAATAGAGCCACATGCTCACCGGTTTGCCACATGATGTAGGCCTATGGACTGAACAAGAAACCACCAAAAATTTTAACCAGTCATCGTTCTCACAACACTGAGGACCAGTCATTCGAAATGACTTCTCCATGCATTTTATGCATTGGTAAAAGCACTATGATGAAAAGTGTGATATGTTTTCAGGTATCTCCTATACTAATAGAGCCACATTCTCACCGGTTTGCCACATGATGTAGGCCTATGGACTGAACAAGAAACCACCAAAAATTTTAACCAGTCATCGTTCTCACAACACTGAGGACCAGTCATTCGAAATGACTTCTCCATGCATTTTATGCATTGGTAAAAGCACTATGATGAAAAGTGTGATATGTTTTCAGGTATCTCCTATACTAATAGAGCCACATGCTCACCGGTTTGCCACATGATGTAGGCCTATGGACTGAACAAGAAACCACCAAAAATTTTAACCAGTCATCGTTCTCACAACACTGAGGACCAGTCATTCGAAATGACTTCTCCATGCATTTTATGCATTGGTAAAAGCACTATGATGAAAAGTGTGATATGTTTTCAGGTATCTCCTATACTAATAGAGCCACATGCTCACCGGTTTGCCACATGATGTAGGCCTATGGACTGAACAAGAAACCACCAAAAATTTTAACCAGTCATCGTTCTCACAACACTGAGGACCAGTCATTCAAAATGACTTCTCCATGCATTTTATGCATTGGTAAAAGCACTATGATGAAAAGTGTGATATGTTTTCAGGTATCTCCTATACTAATAGAGCCACATGCTCACCGGTTTGCCACATGATGTAGGCCTATGGACTGAACAAGAAACCACCAAAAATTTTAACCAGTCATCGTTCTCACAACACTGAGGACCAGTCATTCGAAATGACTTCTCCATGCATTTTATGCATTGGTAAAAGCACTATGATGAAAAGTGTGATATGTTTTCAGGTATCTCCTATACTAATAGAGCCACATGCTCACCGGTTTGCCACATGATGTAGGCCTATGGACTGAACAAGAAACCACCAAAAATTTTAACCAGTCATCGTTCTCACAACACTGAGGACCAGTCATTCGAAATGACTTCTCCATGCATTTTATGCATTGGTAAAAGCACTATGATGAAAAGTGTGATATGTTTTCAGGTATCTCCTATACTAATAGAGCCACATGCTCACTGGTTTGCCACATGATGTAGGCCTATGGACTGAACAAGAAACCACCAAAAATTTTAACCAGTCTTCGTTCTCACAACACTGAGGACCAGTCATTCGAAATGACTTCTCCATGCATTTTATGCATTGGTAAAAGCACTATGATGAAAAGTGTGATATGTTTTCAGGTATCTCCTATACTAATAGAGCCACATGCTCACCGGTTTGCCACATGATGTAGGCCTATGGACTGAACAAGAAACCACCAAAAATTTTAACCAGTCATCGTTCTCACAACACTGAGGACCAGTCATTCGAAATGACTTCTCCATGCATTTTATGCATTGGTAAAAGCACTATGATGAAAAGTGTGATATGTTTTCAGGTATCTCCTATACTAATAGAGCCACATGCTCACCGGTTTGCCACATGATGTAGGCCTATGGACTGAACAAGAAACCACCAAAAATTTTAACCAGTCATCGTTCTCACAACACTGAGGACCAGTCATTCGAAATGACTTCTCCATGCATTTTATGCATTGGTAAATGCACTATGATGAAAAGTGTGATATGTTTTCAGGTATCTCCTATACTAATAGAGCCACATGCTCACCGGTTTGCCACATGATGTAGGCCTATGGACTGAACAAGAAACCACCAAAAATTTTAACCAGTCATCGTTCTCACAACACTGAGGACCAGTCATTCGAAATGACTTCACCATGCATTTTATGCATTGGTAAAAGCACTATGATGAAAAGTGTGATATGTTTTCAGGTATCTCCTATACTAATAGAGCCACATGCTCACCGGTTTGCCACATGATGTAGGCCTATGGACTGAACAAGAAACCACCAAAAATTTTAACCAGTCATCGTTCTCACAACACTGAGGACCAGTCATTCGAAATGACTTCTCCATGCATTTTATGCATTGGTAAAAGCACTATGATGAAAAGTGTGATATGTTTTCAGGTATCTCCTATACTAATAGAGCCACATGCTCACCGGTTTGCCACATGATGTAGGCCTATGGACTGAACAAGAAACCACCAAAAATTTTAACCAGTCATCGTTCTCACAACACTGAGGACCAGTCATTCGAAATGACTTCTCCATGCATTTTATGCATTGGTAAAAGCACTATGATGAAAAGTGTGATATGTTTTCAGGTATCTCCTATACTAATAGAGCCACATGCTCACCGGTTTGCCACATGATGTAGGCCTATGGACTGAACAAGAAACCACCAAAAATTTTAACCAGTCATCGTTCTCACAACACTGAGGACCAGTCATTCGAAATGACTTCTCCATGCATTTTATGCATTGGTAAAAGCACTATGATGAAAAGTGTGATATGTTTTCAGGTATCTCCTATACTAATAGAGCCACATGCTCACCGGTTTGCCACATGATGTAGGCCTATGGACTGAACAAGAAACCACCAAAAATTTTAACCAGTCATCGTTCTCACAACACTGAGGACCAGTCATTCGAAATGACTTCTCCATGCATTTTATGCATTGGTAAAAGCACTATGATGAAAAGTGTGATATGTTTTCAGGTATCTCCTATACTAATAGAGCCACATGCTCACTGGTTTGCCACATGATGTAGGCCTATGGACTGAACAAGAAACCACCAAAAATTTTAACCAGTCTTCGTTCTCACAACACTGAGGACCAGTCATTCGAAATGACTTCTCCATGCATTTTATGCATTGGTAAAAGCACTATGATGAAAAGTGTGATATGTTTTCAGGTATCTCCTATACTAATAGAGCCACATGCTCACCGGTTTGCCACATGATGTAGGCCTATGGACTGAACAAGAAACCACCAAAAATTTTAACCAGTCATCGTTCTCACAACACTGAGGACCAGTCATTCGAAATGACTTCTCCGTGCATTTTATGCATTGGTAAAAGCACTATGATGAAAAGTGTGATATGTTTTCAGGTATCTCCTATACTAATAGAGCCACATGCTCACCGGTTTGCCACATGATGTAGGCCTATGGACTGAACAAGAAACCACCAAAAATTTTAACCAGTCATCGTTCTCACAACACTGAGGACCAGTCATTCGAAATGACTTCTCCATGCATTTTATGCATTGGTAAATGCACTATGATGAAAAGTGTGATATGTTTTCAGGTATCTCCTATACTAATAGAGCCACATGCTCACCGGTTTGCCACATGATGTAGGCCTATGGACTGAACAAGAAACCACCAAAAATTTTAACCAGTCATCGTTCTCACAACACTGAGGACCAGTCATTCGAAATGACTTCACCATGCATTTTATGCATTGGTAAAAGCACTATGATGAAAAGTGTGATATGTTTTCAGGTATCTCCTATACTAATAGAGCCACATGCTCACCGGTTTGCCACATGATGTAGGCCTATGGACTGAACAAGAAACCACCAAAAATTTTAACCAGTCATCGTTCTCACAACACTGAGGACCAGTCATTCGAAATGACTTCTCCATGCATTTTATGCATTGGTAAAAGCACTATGATGAAAAGTGTGATATGTTTTCAGGTATCTCCTATACTAATAGAGCCACATGCTCACCGGTTTGCCACATGATGTAGGCCTATGGACTGAACAAGAAACCACCAAAAATTTTAACCAGTCATCGTTCTCACAACACTGAGGACCAGTCATTCGAAATGACTTCTCCATGCATTTTATGCATTGGTAAAAGCACTATGATGAAAAGTGTGATATGTTTTCAGGTATCTCCTATACTAATAGAGCCACATGCTCACCGGTTTGCCACATGATGTAGGCCTATGGACTGAACAAGAAACCACCAAAAATTTTAACCAGTCATCGTTCTCACAACACTGAGGACCAGTCATTCGAAATGACTTCTCCATGCATTTTATGCATTGGTAAAAGCACTATGATGAAAAGTGTGATATGTTTTCAGGTATCTCCTATACTAATAGAGCCACATGCTCACCGGTTTGCCACATGATGTAGGCCTATGGACTGAACAAGAAACCACCACAAATTTTAACCAGTCATCGTTCTCACAACACTGAGGACCAGTCATTCAAAATGACTTCTCCATGCATTTTATGCATTGGTAAAAGCACTATGATGAAAAGTGTGATATGTTTTCAGGTATCTCCTATACTAATAGAGCCACATGCTCACCGGTTTGCCACATGATGTAGGCCTATGGACTGAACAAGAAACCACCAAAAATTTTAACCAGTCATCGTTCTCACAACACTGAGGACCAGTCATTCGAAATGACTTCTCCATGCATTTTATGCATTGGTAAAAGCACTATGATGAAAAGTGTGATATGTTTTCAGGTATCTCCTATACTAATAGAGCCACATTCTCACCGGTTTGCCACATGATGTAGGCCTATGGACTGAACAAGAAACCACCAAAAATTTTAACCAGTCATCGTTCTCACAACACTGAGGACCAGTCATTCGAAATGACTTCTCCATGCATTTTATGCATTGGTAAAAGCACTATGATGAAAAGTGTGATATGTTTTCAGGTATCTCCTATACTAATAGAGCCACATGCTCACCGGTTTGCCACATAATGTAGGCCTATGGACTGAACAAGAATCCACCAAAAATTTTAACCAGTCATCGTTCTCACAACACTGAGGACCAGTCATTCGAAATGACTTCTCCATGCATTTTATGCATTGGTAAAAGCACTATGATGAAAAGTGTGATATGTTTTCAGGTATCTCCTATACTAATAGAGCCACATGCTCACCGGTTTGCCACATGATGTAGGCCTATGGACTGAACAAGAAACCACCAAAAATTTTAACCAGTCATCGTTCTCACAACACTGAGGACCAGTCATTCGAAATGACTTCTCCATGCATTTTATGCATTGGTAAAAGCACTATGATGAAAAGTGTGATATGTTTTCAGGTATCTCCTATACTAATAGAGCCACATGCTCACCGGTTTGCCACATGATGTAGGCCCATGGACTGAACAAGAAACCACCAAAAATTTTAACCAGTCATCGTTCTCACAACACTGAGGACCAGTCATTCGAAATGACTTCTCCATGCATTTTATGCATTGGTAAAAGCACTATGATGAAAAGTGTGATATGTTTTCAGGTATCTCCTATACTAATAGAGTCACATGCTCACCGGTTTGCCACATGATGTAGGCCCATGGACTGAACAAGAAACCACCAAAAATTTTAACCAGTCATCGTTCTCACAACACTGAGGACCAGTCATTCGAATTGACTTCTCCATGCATTTTATGCATTGGTAAAAGCACTATGATGAAAAGAGTGATATGTTTTCAGGTATCTCCTATACTAATAGAGCCACATGCTCACCGGTTTGCCACATGATGTAGGCCTATGGACTGAACAAGAAACCACCAAAATTTTAACCAGTCATCGTTCTCACAACACTGAGGACCAGTCATTCGAAATGACTTCTCCATGCATTTTATGCATTGGTAAAAGCACTATGATGAAAAGTGTGATATGTTTTCAGGTATCTCCTATACTAATAGAGCCACATGCTCACCGGTTTGCCACATGATGTAGGCCTGTGGACTGAACAAGAAACCACCAAAAATTTTAACCAGTCATCGTTCTCACAACACTGAGGACCAGTCATTCGAAATGACTTCTCCATGCATTTTATGCATTGGTAAAAGCACTATGATGAAAAGTGTGATATGTTTTCAGGTATCTCCTATACTAATAGAGCCACATGCTCACCGGTTTGCCACATGATGTAGGCCTATGGACTGAACAAGAAACCACCAAAAATTTTAACCAGTCATCGTTCTCACAACACTGAGGACCTGTCATTCGAAATGACTTCTCTATGCATTTTCTGCGTTGGTAAAAGCACTATGATGAAAAGTGTGATATGTTTTCAGGTATCTCCTATACTAATAGAGCCACATGCTCACCGGTTTGCCACATGATGTAGGCCCATGGACTGAACAAGAAACCACCAAAAATTTTAACCAGTCATCGTTCTCACAACACTGAGGACCAGTCATTCGAATTGACTTCTCCATGCATTTTATGCATTGGTAAAAGCACTATGATGAAAAGAGTGATATGTTTTCAGGTATCTCCTATACTAATAGAGCCACATGCTCACCGGTTTGCCACATGATGTAGGCCTATGGACTGAACAAGAAACCACCAAAATTTTAACCAGTCATCGTTCTCACAACACTGAGGACCAGTCATTCGAAATGACTTCTCCATGCATTTTATGCATTGGTAAAAGCACTATGATGAAAAGTGTGATATGTTTTCAGGTATCTCCTATACTGATAGAGCCACATGCTCACCGGTTTGCCACATGATGTAGGCCTGTGGACTGAACAAGAAACCACCAAAAATTTTAACCAGTCATCGTTCTCACAACACTGAGGACCAGTCATTCGAAATGACTTCTCCATGCATTTTATGCATTGGTAAAAGCACTATGATGAAAAGTGTGATATGTTTTCAGGTATCTCCTATACTAATAGAGCCACATGCTCACCGGTTTGCCACATGATGTAGGCCTATGGACTGAACAAGAAACCACCAAAAATTTTAACCAGTCATCGTTCTCACAACACTGAGGACCTGTCATTCGAAATGACTTCTCTATGCATTTTCTGCGTTGGTAAAAGCACTATGATGAAAAGTGTGATATGTTTTCAGGTATCTCCTATACTAATAGAGCCACATGCTCACCGGTTTGCCACATGATGTAGGCCTATGGACTGAACAAGAAACCACCAAAAATTTTAACCAGTCATCGTTCTCACAACACTGAGGACCAGTCATTCGAAATGACTTCTCCATGCATTTTATGCATTGGTAAAAAGCACTATGATGAAAAGTGTGATATGTTTTCAGGTATCTCCTATACTAATAGAGCCACATGCTCACCGGTGTGCCACATGATGTAGGCCTATGGACTGAACAAGAAACCACCAAAAATTTTAACCAGTCATCGTTCTCACAACACTGAGGACCAGTCATTCGAAATGACTTCTCCATGCATTTTATGCATTGGTAAAAGCACTATGATGAAAAGTGTGATATGTTTTCAGGTATCTCCTATACTAATAGAGCCACATGCTCACCGGTTTGCCACATGATGTAGGCCCATGGACTGAACAAGAAACCACCAAAAATTTTAACCAGTCATCGTTCTCACAACACTGAGGACCAGTCATTCGAAATGACTTCTCCATGCATTTTATGCATTGGTAAAAGCACTATGATGAAAAGTGTGATATGTTTTCAGGTATCTCCTATACTAATAGAGCCACATGCTCACCGGTTTGCCACATGATGTAGGCCTATGGACTGAACAAGAAACCACCAAAAATTTTAACCAGTCATCGTTCTCACAACACTGAGGACCAGTCATTCGAAATGACTTCTCCATGCATTTTATGCATTGGTAAAAGCACTATGATGAAAAGTGTGATATGTTTTCAGGTATCTCCTATACTAATAGAGCCACATGCTCACCGGTTTGCCACATGATGTAGGCCTATGGACTGAACAAGAAACCACCAAAAATTTTAACCAGTCATCGTTCTCACAACACTGAGGACCAGTCATTCGAAATGACTTCTCCATGCATTTTATGCATTGGTAAAAGCACTATGATGAAAAGTGTGATATGTTTTCAGGTATCTCCTATACTAATAGAGCCACATGCTCACCGGTTTGCCACATGATGTAGGCCCATGGACTGAACAAGAAACCACCAAAAATTTTAACCAGTCATCGTTCTCACAACACTGAGGACCAGTCATTCGAAATGACTTCTCCATGCATTTTATGCATTGGTAAAAGCACTATGATGAAAAGTGTGATATGTTTTCAGGTATCTCCTATACTAATAGAGCCACATGCTCACCGGTTTGCCACATGATGTAGGCCTATGGACTGAACAAGAAACCACCAAAAATTTTAACCAGTCATCGTTCTCACAACACTGAGGACCAGTCATTCGAAATGACTTCTCCATGCATTTTATGCATTGGTAAAAGCACTATGATGAAAAGTGTGATATGTTTTCAGATATCTCCTATACTAATAGAGCCACATGCTCACCGGTTTGCCACATGATGTAGGCCTATGGACTGAACAAGAAACCACCAAAAATTTTAACCAGTCATCGTTCTCACAACACTGAGGACCAGTCATTCGAAATGACTTCTCCATGCATTTTATGCATTGGTAAAAGCACTATGATGAAAAGTGTGATATGTTTTCAGGTATCTCCTATACTAATAGAGCCACATGCTCACCGGTTTGCCACATGATGTAGGCCTATGGACTGAACAAGAAACCACCAAAAATTTTAACCAGTCATCGTTCTCACAACACTGAGGACCAGTCATTCGAAATGACTTCTCCATGCATTTTATGCATTGGTAAAAGCACTATGATGAAAAGTGTGATATGTTTTCAGGTATCTCCTATACTAATAGAGCCACATGCTCACCGGTTTGCCACATGATGTAGGCCTATGGACTGAACAAGAAACCACCAAAAATTTTAACCAGTCATCGTTCTCACAACACTGAGGACCAGTCATTCGAAATGACTTCTCCATGCATTTTATGCATTGGTAAAAGCACTATGATGAAAAGTGTGATATGTTTTCAGGTATCTCCTATACTAATAGAGCCACATGCTCACCGGTTTGCCACATGATGTAGGCCAATGGACTGAACAAGAAACCACCAAAAATTTTAACCAGTCATCGTTCTCACAACACTGAGGACCAGTCATTCGAAATGACTTCTCCATGCATTTTATGCATTGGTAAAAGCACTATGATGAAAAGTGTGATATGTTTTCAGATATCTCCTATACTAATAGAGCCACATGCTCACCGGTTTGCCACATGATGTAGGCCTATGGACTGAACAAGAAACCACCAAAAATTTTAACCAGTCATCGTTCTCACAACACTGAGGACCAGTCATTCGAAATGACTTCTCCATGCATTTTATGCATTGGTAAAAGCACTATGATGAAAAGTGTGATATGTTTTCAGGTATCTCCTATACTAATAGAGCCACATGCTCACCGGTTTGCCACATGATGTAGGCCTATGGACTGAACAAGAAACCACCAAAAATTTTAACCAGTCATCGTTCTCACAACACTGAGGACCAGTCATTCGAAATGACTTCTCCATGCATTTTATGCATTGGTAAAAGCACTATGATGAAAAGTGTGATATGTTTTCAGGTATCTCCTATACTAATAGAGCCACATGCTCACCGGTTTGCCACATGATGTAGGCCTATGGACTGAACAAGAAACCACCAAAAATTTTAACCAGTCATCGTTCTCACAACACTGAGGACCAGTCATTCGAAATGACTTCTCCATGCATTTTATGCATTGGTAAAAGCACTATGATGAAAAGTGTGATATGTTTTCAGGTATCTCCTATACTAATAGAGCCACATGCTCACCGGTTTGCCACATGATGTAGGCCTATGGACTGAACAAGAAACCACCAAAAATTTTAACCAGTCATCGTTCTCACAACACTGAGGACCAGTCATTCGAAATGACTTCTCCATGCATTTTATGCATTGGTAAAAGCACTATGATGAAAAGTGTGATATGTTTTCAGGTATCTCCTATACTAATAGAGCCACATGCTCACCGGTTTGCCACATGATGTAGGCCTATGGACTGAACAAGAAACCACCAAAAATTTTAACCAGTCATCGTTCTCACAACACTGAGGACCAGTCATTCGAAATGACTTCTCCATGCATTTTATGCATTGGTAAAAGCACTATGATGAAAAGTGTGATATGTTTTCAGGTATCTCCTATACTAATAGAGCCACATGCTCACCGGTTTGCCACATGATGTAGGCCTATGGACTGAACAAGAAACCACCAAAAATTTTAACCAGTCATCGTTCTCACAACACTGAGGACCAGTCATTCAAAATGACTTCTCCATGCATTTTATGCATTGGTAAAAGCACTATGATGAAAAGTGTGATATGTTTTCAGGTATCTCCTATACTAATAGAGCCACATGCTCACCGGTTTGCCACATGATGTAGGCCTATGGACTGAACAAGAAACCACCAAAAATTTTAACCAGTCATCGTTCTCACAACACTGAGGACCAGTCATTCGAAATGACTTCTCCATGCATTTTATGCATTGGTAAAAGCACTATGATGAAAAGTGTGATATGTTTTCAGGTATCTCCTATACTAATAGAGCCACATGCTCACCGGTTTGCCACATGATGTAGGCCTATGGACTGAACAAGAAACCACCAAAAATTTTAACCAGTCATCGTTCTCACAACACTGAGGACCAGTCATTCGAAATGACTTCTCCATGCATTTTATGCATTGGTAAAAGCACTATGATGAAAAGTGTGATATGTTTTCAGGTATCTCCTATACTAATAGAGCCACATGCTCACCGGTTTGCCACATGATGTAGGCCTATGGACTGAACAAGAAACCACCAAAAATTTTAACCAGTCATCGTTCTCACAACACTGAGGACCAGTCATTCGAAATGACTTCTCCATGCATTTTATGCATTGGTAAAAGCACTATGATGACAAGTGTGATATGTTTTCAGGTATCTCCTATACTAATAGAGCCACATGCTCACCGGTTTGCCACATGATGTAGGCCAATGGACTGAACAAGAAACCACCAAAAATTTTAACCAGTCATCGTTCTCACAACACTGAGGACCAGTCATTCGAAATGACTTCTCCATGCATTTTATGCATTGGTAAAAGCACTATGATGAAAAGTGTGATATGTTTTCAGATATCTCCTATACTAATAGAGCCACATGCTCACCGGTTTGCCACATGATGTAGGCCTATGGACTGAACAAGAAACCACCAAAAATTTTAACCAGTCATCGTTCTCACAACACTGAGGACCAGTCATTCGAAATGACTTCTCCATGCATTTTATGCATTGGTAAAAGCACTATGATGAAAAGTGTGATATGTTTTCAGGTATCTCCTATACTAATAGAGCCACATGCTCACCGGTTTGCCACATGATGTAGGCCTATGGACTGAACAAGAAACCACCAAAAATTTTAACCAGTCATCGTTCTCACAACACTGAGGACCAGTCATTCGAAATGACTTCTCCATGCATTTTATGCATTGGTAAAAGCACTATGATGAAAAGTGTGATATGTTTTCAGGTATCTCCTATACTAATAGAGCCACATGCTCACCGGTTTGCCACATGATGTAGGCCTATGGACTGAACAAGAAACCACCAAAAATTTTAACCAGTCATCGTTCTCACAACACTGAGGACCAGTCATTCGAAATGACTTCTCCATGCATTTTATGCATTGGTAAAAGCACTATGATGAAAAGTGTGATATGTTTTCAGGTATCTCCTATACTAATAGAGCCACATGCTCACCGGTTTGCCACATGATGTAGGCCTATGGACTGAACAAGAAACCACCAAAAATTTTAACCAGTCATCGTTCTCACAACACTGAGGACCAGTCATTCGAAATGACTTCTCCATGCATTTTATGCATTGGTAAAAGCACTATGATGAAAAGTGTGATATGTTTTCAGGTATCTCCTATACTAATAGAGCCACATGCTCACCGGTTTGCCACATGATGTAGGCCTATGGACTGAACAAGAAACCACCAAAAATTTTAACCAGTCATCGTTCTCACAACACTGAGGACCAGTCATTCGAAATGACTTCTCCATGCATTTTATGCATTGGTAAAAGCACTATGATGAAAAGTGTGATATGTTTTCAGGTATCTCCTATACTAATAGAGCCACATGCTCACCGGTTTGCCACATGATGTAGGCCTATGGACTGAACAAGAAACCACCAAAAATTTTAACCAGTCATCGTTCTCACAACACTGAGGACCAGTCATTCGAAATGACTTCTCCATGCATTTTATGCATTGGTAAAAGCACTATGATGAAAAGTGTGATATGTTTTCAGGTATCTCCTATACTAATAGAGCCACATGCTCACCGGTTTGCCACATGATGTAGGCCTATGGACTGAACAAGAAACCACCAAAAATTTTAACCAGTCATCGTTCTCACAACACTGAGGACCAGTCATTCAAAATGACTTCTCCATGCATTTTATGCATTGGTAAAAGCACTATGATGAAAAGTGTGATATGTTTTCAGGTATCTCCTATACTAATAGAGCCACATGCTCACCGGTTTGCCACATGATGTAGGCCTATGGACTGAACAAGAAACCACCAAAAATTTTAACCAGTCATCGTTCTCACAACACTGAGGACCAGTCATTCGAAATGACTTCTCCATGCATTTTATGCATTGGTAAAAGCACTATGATGAAAAGTGTGATATGTTTTCAGGTATCTCCTATACTAATAGAGCCACATGCTCACCGGTTTGCCACATGATGTAGGCCTATGGACTGAACAAGAAACCACCAAAAATTTTAACCAGTCATCGTTCTCACAACACTGAGGACCAGTCATTCGAAATGACTTCTCCATGCATTTTATGCATTGGTAAATGCACTATGATGAAAAGTGTGATATGTTTTCAGGTATCTCCTATACTAATAGAGCCACATGCTCACCGGTTTGCCACATGATGTAGGCCTATGGACTGAACAAGAAACCACCAAAAATTTTAACCAGTCATCGTTCTCACAACACTGAGGACCAGTCATTCGAAATGACTTCTCCATGCATTTTATGCATTGGTAAAAGCACTATGATGAAAAGTGTGATATGTTTTCAGGTATCTCCTATACTAATAGAGCCACATGCTCACCGGTTTGCCACATGATGTAGGCCTATGGACTGAACAAGAAACCACCAAAAATTTTAACCAGTCATCGTTCTCACAACACTGAGGACCAGTCATTCGAAATGACTTCTCCATGCATTTTATGCATTGGTAAAAGCACTATGATGAAAAGTGTGATATGTTTTCAGGTATCTCCTATACTAATAGAGCCACATGCTCACCGGTTTGCCACATGATGTAGGCCTATGGACTGAACAAGAAACCACCAAAAATTTTAACCAGTCATCGTTCTCACAACACTGAGGACCAGTCATTCGAAATGACTTCTCCATGCATTTTATGCATTGGTAAAAGCACTATGATGAAAAGTGTGATATGTTTTCAGGTATCTCCTATACTAATAGAGCCACATTCTCACTGGTTTGCCACATGATGTAGGCCTATGGACTGAACAAGAAACCACCAAATATTTTAACCAGTCATCGTTCTCACAACACTGAGGACCAGTCATTCGAAATGACTTCTCCATGCATTTTATGCATTGGTAAAAGCACTATGATGAAAAGTGTGATATGTTTTCAGGTATCTCCTATACTAATAGAGCCACATGCTCACCGGTTTGCCACATGATGTAGGCCTATGGACTGAACAAGAAACCACCAAAAATTTTAACCAGTCATCGTTCTCACAACACTGAGGACCAGTCATTCGAAATGACTTCTCCATGCATTTTATGCATTGGTAAAAGCACTATGATGAAAAGTGTGATATGTTTTCAGGTATCTCCTATACTAATAGAGCCACATGCTCACCGGTTTGCCACATGATGTAGGCCTATGGACTGAACAAGAAACCACCAAAAATTTTAACCAGTCATCGTTCTCACAACACTGAGGACCAGTCATTCGAAATGACTTCTCCATGCATTTTATGCATTGGTAAAAGCACTATGATGAAAAGTGTGATATGTTTTCAGGTATCTCCTATACTAATAGAGCCACATTCTCACTGGTTTGCCACATGATGTAGGCCTATGGACTGAACAAGAAACCACCAAAAATTTTAACCAGTCATCGTTCTCACAACACTGAGGACCAGTCATTCGAAATGACTTCTCCATGCATTTTATGCATTGGTAAAAGCACTATGATGAAAAGTGTGATATGTTTTCAGGTATCTCCTATACTAATAGAGCCACATGCTCACCGGTTTGCCACATGATGTAGGCCTATGGACTGAACAAGAAACCACCAAAAATTTTAACCAGTCATCGTTCTCACAACACTGAGGACCAGTCATTCGAAATGACTTCTCCATGCATTTTATGCATTGGTAAAAGCACTATGATGAAAAGTGTGATATGTTTTCAGGTATCTCCTATACTAATAGAGCCACATGCTCACCGGTTTGCCACATGATGTAGGCCTATGGACTGAACAAGAAACCACCAAAAATTTTAACCAGTCATCGTTCTCACAACACTGAGGACCAGTCATTCGAAATTACTTCTCCATGCATTTTATGCATTGGTAAAAGCACTATGATGAAAAGTGTGATGTTTTCAGGTATCTCCTATACTAATAGAACCACATGCTCACCGATTTGCCACATGATGTAGGCCCATGGACTGAACAAGAAACCACCAAAAATTTTAACCAGTCATCGTTCTCACAACACTGAGGACCAGTCATTCGAAATGACTTCTCAATGCATTTTATGCATTGGTAAAAGCACTATGATGAAAAGTGTGATATGTTTTCAGGTATCTCCTATACTAATAGAGTCACATGCTCACCGGTTTGCCACATGATGTAGGCCCATGGACTGAACAAGAAACCACCAAAAATTTTAACCAGTCATCATTCTCACAACACTGAGGACCAGTCATTCGAATTGACTTCTCCATGCATTTTATGCATTGGTAAAAGCACTATGATGAAAAGTGTGATATGTTTTCAGGTATCTCCTATACTAATAGAGCCACATGCTCACCGGTTTGCCACATGATGTAGGCCTATGGACTGAACAAGAAACCACCAAAAATTTTAACCAGTCATCGTTCTCACAACACTGAGGACCAGTCATTCGAAATGACTTCTCCATGCATTTTATGCATTGGTAAAAGCACTATGATGAAAAGTGTGATATGTTTTCAGGTATCTCCTATACTAATAGAGCCACATGCTCACCGGTTTGCCACATGATGTAGGCCTATGGACTGAACAAGAAACCACCAAAAATTTTAACCAGTCATCGTTCTCACAACACTGAGGACCAGTCATTCGAAATGACTTCTCCATGCATTTTATGCATTGGTAAAAGCACTATGATGAAAAGTGTGATATGTTTTCAGGTATCTCCTATACTAATAGAGCCACATGCTCACCGGTTTGCCACATGATGTAGGCCTATGGACTGAACAAGAAACCACCAAAAATTTTAACCAGTCATCGTTCTCACAACACTGAGGACCAGTCATTCGAAATGACTTCTCCATGCATTTTATGCATTGGTAAAAGCACTATGATGAAAAGTGTGATATGTTTTCAGGTATCTCCTATACTAATAGAGCCACATTCTCACTGGTTTGCCACATGATGTAGGCCTATGGACTGAACAAGAAACCACCAAAAATTTTAACCAGTCATCGTTCTCACAACACTGAGGACCAGTCATTCGAAATGACTTCTCCATGCATTTTATGCATTGGTAAAAGCACTATGATGAAAAGTGTGATATGTTTTCAGGTATCTCCTATACTAATAGAGCCACATGCTCACCGGTTTGCCACATGATGTAGGCCTATGGACTGAACAAGAAACCACCAAAAATTTTAACCAGTCATCGTTCTCACAACACTGAGGACCAGTCATTCGAAATGACTTCTCCATGCATTTTATGCATTGGTAAAAGCACTATGATGAAAAGTGTGATATGTTTTCAGGTATCTCCTATACTAATAGAGCCACATGCTCACCGGTTTGCCACATGATGTAGGCCTATGGACTGAACAAGAAACCACCAAAAATTTTAACCAGTCATCGTTCTCACAACACTGAGGACCAGTCATTCGAAATTACTTCTCCATGCATTTTATGCATTGGTAAAAGCACTATGATGAAAAGTGTGATATGTTTTCAGGTATCTCCTATACTAATAGAACCACATGCTCACCGATTTGCCACATGATGTAGGCCCATGGACTGAACAAGAAACCACCAAAAATTTTAACCAGTCATCGTTCTCACAACACTGAGGACCAGTCATTCGAAATGACTTCTCAATGCATTTTATGCATTGGTAAAAGCACTATGATGAAAAGTGTGATATGTTTTCAGGTATCTCCTATACTAATAGAGTCACATGCTCACCGGTTTGCCACATGATGTAGGCCCATGGACTGAACAAGAAACCACCAAAAATTTTAACCAGTCATCATTCTCACAACACTGAGGACCAGTCATTCGAATTGACTTCTCCATGCATTTTATGCATTGGTAAAAGCACTATGATGAAAAGTGTGATATGTTTTCAGGTATCTCCTATACTAATAGAGCCACATGCTCACCGGTTTGCCACATGATGTAGGCCTATGGACTGAACAAGAAACCACCAAAAATTTTAACCAGTCATCGTTCTCACAACACTGAGGACCAGTCATTCGAAATGACTTCTCCATGCATTTTATGCATTGGTAAAAGCACTATGATGAAAAGTGTGATATGTTTTCAGGTATCTCCTATACTAATAGAGCCACATGCTCACCGGTTTGCCACATGATGTAGGCCTATGGACTGAACAAGAAACCACCAAAAATTTAAACCAGTCATCGTTCTCACAACACTGAGGACCAGTCATTCGAAATGACTTCTCCATGCATTTTCTGCATTGGTAAAAGCACTATGATGAAAAGTGTGATATGTTTTCAGGTATCTCCTATACTAATAGAGCCACATGCTCACCGGTTTGCCACATGATGTAGGCCTATGGACTGAACAAGAAACCACCAAAAATTTTAACCAGTCATCGTTCTCACAACACTGAGGACCAGTCATTCGAAATGACTTCTCCATGCATTTTATGCATTGGTAAAAGCACTATGATGAAAAGTGTGATATGTTTTCAGGTATCTCCTATACTAATAGAGCCACATGCTCACCGGTTTGCCACATGATGTAGGCCTATGGACTGAACAAGAAACCACCAAAAATTTTAACCAGTCATCGTTCTCACAACACTGAGGACCAGTCATTCAAAATGACTTCTCCATGCATTTTATGCATTGGTAAAAGCACTATGATGAAAAGTGTGATATGTTTTCAGGTATCTCCTATACTAATAGAGCCACATGCTCACCGGTTTGCCACATGATGTAGGCCTATGGACTGAACAAGAAACCACCAAAAATTTTAACCAGTCATCGTTCTCACAACACTGAGGACCAGTCATTCGAAATGACTTCTCCATGCATTTTATGCATTGGTAAAAGCACTATGATGAAAAGTGTGATATGTTTTCAGGTATCTCCTATACTAATAGAGCCACATGCTCACCGGTTTGCCACATGATGTAGGCCTATGGACTGAACAAGAAACCACCAAAAATTTTAACCAGTCATCGTTCTCACAACACTGAGGACCAGTCATTCGAAATGACTTCTCCATGCATTTTATGCATTGGTAAATGCACTATGATGAAAAGTGTGATATGTTTTCAGGTATCTCCTATACTAATAGAGCCACATGCTCACCGGTTTGCCACATGATGTAGGCCTATGGACTGAACAAGAAACCACCAAAAATTTTAACCAGTCATCGTTCTCACAACACTGAGGACCAGTCATTCGAAATGACTTCACCATGCATTTTATGCATTGGTAAAAGCACTATGATGAAAAGTGTGATATGTTTTCAGGTATCTCCTATACTAATAGAGCCACATGCTCACCGGTTTGCCACATGATGTAGGCCTATGGACTGAACAAGAAACCACCAAAAATTTTAACCAGTCATCGTTCTCACAACACTGAGGACCAGTCATTCGAAATGACTTCTCCATGCATTTTATGCATTGGTAAAAGCACTATGATGAAAAGTGTGATATGTTTTCAGGTATCTCCTATACTAATAGAGCCACATGCTCACCGGTTTGCCACATGATGTAGGCCTATGGACTGAACAAGAAACCACCAAAAATTTTAACCAGTCATCGTTCTCACAACACTGAGGACCAGTCATTCGAAATGACTTCTCCATGCATTTTATGCATTGGTAAAAGCACTATGATGAAAAGTGTGATATGTTTTCAGGTATCTCCTATACTAATAGAGCCACATGCTCACCGGTTTGCCACATGATGTAGGCCTATGGACTGAACAAGAAACCACCAAAAATTTTAACCAGTCATCGTTCTCACAACACTGAGGACCAGTAATTCGAAATGACTTCTCCATGCATTTTATGCATTGGTAAAAGCACTATGATGAAAAGTGTGATATGTTTTCAGGTATCTCCTATACTAATAGAGCCACATGCTCACCGGTTTGCCACATGATGTAGGCCTATGGACTGAACAAGAAACCACCAAAAATTTAAACCAGTCATCGTTCTCACAACACTGAGGACCAGTCATTCGAAATGACTTCTCCATGCATTTTCTGCATTGGTAAAAGCACTATGATGAAAAGTGTGATATGTTTTCAGGTATCTCCTATACTAATAGAGCCACATGCTCACCGGTTTGCCACATGATGTAGGCCTATGGACTGAACAAGAAACCACCAAAAATTTTAACCAGTCATCGTTCTCACAACACTGAGGACCAGTCATTCGAAATGACTTCTCCATGCATTTTATGCATTGGTAAAAGCACTATGATGAAAAGTGTGATATGTTTTCAGGTATCTCCTATACTAATAGAGCCACATTCTCACCGGTTTGCCACATGATGTAGGCCCATGGACTGAACAAGAAACCACCAAAAATTTTAACCAGTCATCGTTCTCACAACACTGAGGACCAGTCATTCGAAATGACTTCTCCATGCATTTTATGCATTGGTAAAAGCACTATGATGAAAAGTGTGATATGTTTTCAGGTATCTCCTATACTAATAGAGCCACATGCTCACCGGTTTGCCACATGATGTAGGCCTATGGACTGAACAAGAAACCACCAAAAATTTTAACCAGTCATCGTTCTCACAACACTGAGGACCAGTCATTCGAAATGACTTCTCCATGCATTTTATGCATTGGTAAAAAGCACTATGATGAAAAGTGTGATATGTTTTCAGGTATCTCCTATACTAATAGAGCCACATGCTCACCGGTGTGCCACATGATGTAGGCCTATGGACTGAACAAGAAACCACCAAAAATTTTAACCAGTCATCGTTCTCACAACACTGAGGACCAGTCATTCGAAATGACTTCTCCATGCATTTTATGCATTGGTAAAAGCACTATGATGAAAAGTGTGATATGTTTTCAGGTATCTCCTATACTAATAGAGCCACATGCTCACCGGTTTGCCACATGATGTAGGCCCATGGACTGAACAAGAAACCACCAAAAATTTTAACCAGTCATCGTTCTCACAACTATGAGGACCAGTCATTCGAAATGACTTCTCCATGCATTTTATGCATTGGTAAAAGCACTATGATGAAAAGTGTGATATGTTTTCAGGTATCTCCTATACTAATAGAGCCACATGCTCACCGGTTTGCCACATGATGTAGGCCTATGGACTGAACAAGAAACCACCAAAAATTTTAACCAGTCATCGTTCTCACAACACTGAGGACCAGTCATTCGAAATGACTTCTCCATGCATTTTATGCATTGGTAAAAGCACTATGATGAAAAGTGTGATATGTTTTCAGGTATCTCCTATACTAATAGAGCCACATGCTCACCGGTTTGCCACATGATGTAGGCCTATGGACTGAACAAGAAACCACCAAAAATTTTAACCAGTCATCGTTCTCACAACACTGAGGACCAGTCATTCGAAATGACTTCTCCATGCATTTTATGCATTGGTAAAAGCACTATGATGAAAAGTGTGATATGTTTTCAGGTATCTCCTATACTAATAGAGCCACATGCTCACCGGTTTGCCACATGATGTAGGCCTATGGACTGAACAAGAAACCACCAAAAATTTTAACCAGTCATCGTTCTCACAACACTGAGGACCAGTCATTCGAAATGACTTCTCCATGCATTTTATGCATTGGTAAAAGCACTATGATGAAAAGTGTGATATGTTTTCAGGTATCTCCTATACTAATAGAGCCACATGCTCACCGGTTTGCCACATGATGTAGGCCTATGGACTGAACAAGAAACCACCAAAAATTTTAACCAGTCATCGTTCTCACAACACTGAGGACCAGTCATTCAAAATGACTTCTCCATGCATTTTATGCATTGGTAAAAGCACTATGATGAAAAGTGTGATATGTTTTCAGGTATCTCCTATACTAATAGAGCCACATGCTCACCGGTTTGCCACATGATGTAGGCCTATGGACTGAACAAGAAACCACCAAAAATTTTAACCAGTCATCGTTCTCACAACACTGAGGACCAGTCATTCGAAATGACTTCTCCATGCATTTTATGCATTGGTAAAAGCACTATGATGAAAAGTGTGATATGTTTTCAGGTATCTCCTATACTAATAGAGCCACATGCTCACCGGTTTGCCACATGATGTAGGCCTATGGACTGAACAAGAAACCACCAAAAATTTTAACCAGTCATCGTTCTCACAACACTGAGGACCAGTCATTCGAAATGACTTCTCCATGCATTTTATGCATTGGTAAAAGCACTATGATGAAAAGTGTGATATGTTTTCAGGTATCTCCTATACTAATAGAGCCACATGCTCACCGGTTTGCCACATGATGTAGGCCTATGGACTGAACAAGAAACCACCAAAAATTTTAACCAGTCTTCGTTCTCACAACACTGAGGACCAGTCATTCGAAATTACTTCTCCATGCATTTTATGCATTGGTAAAAGCACTATGATGAAAAGTGTGATATGTTTTCAGGTATCTCCTATACTAATAGAGCCACATGCTCACCGGTTTGCCACATGATGTAGGCCTATGGACTGAACAAGAAACCACCAAAAATTTTAACCAGTCATCGTTCTCACAACACTGAGGACCAGTCATTCGAAATGACTTCCCCATGCATTTTATGCATTGGTAAATGCACTATGATGAAAAGTGTGATATGTTTTCAGGTATCTCCTATACTAATAGAGCCACATGCTCACCGGTTTGCCACATGATGTAGGCCTATGGACTGAACAAGAAACCACCAAAAATTTTAACCAGTCATCGTTCTCACAACACTGAGGACCAGTCATTCGAAATGACTTCACCATGCATTTTATGCATTGGTAAAAGCACTATGATGAAAAGTGTGATATGTTTTCAGGTATCTCCTATACTAATAGAGCCACATGCTCACCGGTTTGCCACATGATGTAGGCCTATGGACTGAACAAGAAACCACCAAAAATTTTAACCAGTCATCGTTCTCACAACACTGAGGACCAGTCATTCGAAATGACTTCTCCATGCATTTTATGCATTGGTAAAAGCACTATGATGAAAAGTGTGATATGTTTTCAGGTATCTCCTATACTAATAGAGCCACATGCTCACCGGTTTGCCACATGATGTAGGCCTATGGACTGAACAAGAAACCACCAAAAATTTTAACCAGTCATCGTTCTCACAACACTGAGGACCAGTCATTCGAAATGACTTCTCCATGCATTTTATGCATTGGTAAAAGCACTATGATGAAAAGTGTGATATGTTTTCAGGTATCTCCTATACTAATAGAGCCACATGCTCACCGGTTTGCCACATGATGTAGGCCTATGGACTGAACAAGAAACCACCAAAAATTTTAACCAGTCATCGTTCTCACAACACTGAGGACCAGTCATTCGAAATGACTTCTCCATGCATTTTATGCATTGGTAAAAGCACTATGATGAAAAGTGTGATATGTTTTCAGGTATCTCCTATACTAATAGAGCCACATGCTCACCGGTTTGCCACATGATGTAGGCCTATGGACTGAACAAGAAACCACCAAAAATTTTAACCAGTCATCGTTCTCACAACACTGAGGACCAGTCATTCGAAATGACTTCTCCATGCATTTTATGCATTGGTAAAAGCACTATGATGAAAAGTGTGATATGTTTTCAGGTATCTCCTATACTAATAGAGCCACATGCTCACCGGTTTGCCACATGATGTAGGCCTATGGACTGAACAAGAAACCACCAAAAATTTTAACCAGTCATCGTTCTCACAACACTGAGGACCAGTCATTCGAAATGACTTCTCCATGCATTTTATGCATTGGTAAAAGCACTATGATGAAAAGTGTGATATGTTTTCAGGTATCTCCTATACTAATAGAGCCACATGCTCACCGGTTTGCCACATGATGTAGGCCTATGGACTGAACAAGAAACCACCAAAAATTTTAACCAGTCATCGTTCTCACAACACTGAGGACCAGTCATTCAAAATGACTTCTCCATGCATTTTATGCATTGGTAAAAGCACTATGATGAAAAGTGTGATATGTTTTCAGGTATCTCCTATACTAATAGAGCCACATGCTCACCGGTTTGCCACATGATGTAGGCCTATGGACTGAACAAGAAACCACCAAAAATTTTAACCAGTCATCGTTCTCACAACACTGAGGACCAGTCATTCGAAATGACTTCTCCATGCATTTTATGCATTGGTAAAAGCACTATGATGAAAAGTGTGATATGTTTTCAGGTATCTCCTATACTAATAGAGCCACATTCTCACCGGTTTGCCACATGATGTAGGCCTATGGACTGAACAAGAAACCACCAAAAATTTTAACCAGTCATCGTTCTCACAACACTGAGGACCAGTCATTCGAAATGACTTCTCCATGCATTTTATGCATTGGTAAAAGCACTATGATGAAAAGTGTGATATGTTTTCAGGTATCTCCTATACTAATAGAGCCACATGCTCACCGGTTTGCCACATAATGTAGGCCTATGGACTGAACAAGAAACCACCAAAAATTTTAACCAGTCATCGTTCTCACAACACTGAGGACCAGTCATTCGAAATGACTTCTCCATGCATTTTATGCATTGGTAAAAGCACTATGATGAAAAGTGTGATATGTTTTCAGGTATCTCCTATACTAATAGAGCCACATGCTCACCGGTTTGCCACATGATGTAGGCCTATGGACTGAACAAGAAACCACCAAAAATTTTAACCAGTCATCGTTCTCACAACACTGAGGACCAGTCATTCGAAATGACTTCTCCATGCATTTTATGCATTGGTAAAAGCACTATGATGAAAAGTGTGATATGTTTTCAGGTATCTCCTATACTAATAGAGCCACATGCTCACCGGTTTGCCACATGATGTAGGCCCATGGACTGAACAAGAAACCACCAAAAATTTTAACCAGTCATCATTCTCACAACACTGAGGACCAGTCATTCGAAATGACTTCTCCATGCATTTTATGCATTGGTAAAAGCACTATGATGAAAAGTGTGATATGTTTTCAGGTATCTCCTATACTAATAGAGTCACATGCTCACCGGTTTGCCACATGATGTAGGCCCATGGACTGAACAAGAAACCACCAAAAATTTTAACCAGTCATCGTTCTCACAACACTGAGGACCAGTCATTCGAATTGACTTCTCCATGCATTTTATGCATTGGTAAAAGCACTATGATGAAAAGAGTGATATGTTTTCAGGTATCTCCTATACTAATAGAGCCACATGCTCACCGGTTTGCCACATGATGTAGGCCTATGGACTGAACAAGAAACCACCAAAATTTTAACCAGTCATCGTTCTCACAACACTGAGGACCAGTCATTCGAAATGACTTCTCCATGCATTTTATGCATTGGTAAAAGCACTATGATGAAAAGTGTGATATGTTTTCAGGTATCTCCTATACTAATAGAGCCACATGCTCACCGGTTTGCCACATGATGTAGGCCTGTGGACTGAACAAGAAACCACCAAAAATTTTAACCAGTCATCGTTCTCACAACACTGAGGACCAGTCATTCGAAATGACTTCTCAATGCATTTTATGCATTGGTAAAAGCACTATGATGAAAAGTGTGATATGTTTTCAGGTATCTCCTATACTAATAGAGCCACATGCTCACCGGTTTGCCACATGATGTAGGCCTATGGACTGAACAAGAAACCACCAAAAATTTTAACCAGTCATCGTTCTCACAACACTGAGGACCTGTCATTCGAAATGACTTCTCTATGCATTTTCTGCGTTGGTAAAAGCACTATGATGAAAAATGTGATATGTTTTCAGGTATCTCCTATACTAATAGAGCCACATGCTCACCGGTTTGCCACATGATGTAGGCCTATGGACTGAACAAGAAACCACCAAAAATTTTAACCAGTCATCGTTCTCACAACACTGAGGACCAGTCATTCGAAATGACTTCTCCATGCATTTTATGCATTGGTAAAAAGCACTATGATGAAAAGTGTGATATGTTTTCAGGTATCTCCTATACTAATAGAGCCACATGCTCACCGGTGTGCCACATGATGTAGGCCTATGGACTGAACAAGAAACCACCAAAAATTTTAACCAGTCATCGTTCTCACAACACTGAGGACCAGTCATTCGAAATGACTTCTCCATGCATTTTATGCATTGGTAAAAGCACTATGATGAAAAGTGTGATATGTTTTCAGGTATCTCCTATACTAATAGAGCCACATGCTCACCGGTTTGCCACATGATGTAGGCCCATGGACTGAACAAGAAACCACCAAAAATTTTAACCAGTCATCGTTCTCACAACACTGAGGACCAGTCATTCGAAATGACTTCTCCATGCATTTTATGCATTGGTAAAAGCACTATGATGAAAAGTGTGATATGTTTTCAGGTATCTCCTATACTAATAGAGCCACATGCTCACCGGTTTGCCACATGATGTAGGCCTATGGACTGAACAAGAAACCACCAAAAATTTTAACCAGTCATCGTTCTCACAACACTGAGGACCAGTCATTCGAAATGACTTCTCCATGCATTTTATGCATTGGTAAAAGCACTATGATGAAAAGTGTGATATGTTTTCAGGTATCTCCTATACTAATAGAGCCACATGCTCACCGGTTTGCCACATGATGTAGGCCTATGGACTGAACAAGAAACCACCAAAAATTTTAACCAGTCATCGTTCTCACAACACTGAGGACCAGTCATTCGAAATGACTTCTCCATGCATTTTATGCATTGGTAAAAGCACTATGATGAAAAGTGTGATATGTTTTCAGGTATCTCCTATACTAATAGAGCCACATGCTCACCGGTTTGCCACATGATGTAGGCCCATGGACTGAACAAGAAACCACCAAAAATTTTAACCAGTCATCGTTCTCACAACACTGAGGACCAGTCATTCGAAATGACTTCTCCATGCATTTTATGCATTGGTAAAAGCACTATGATGAAAAGTGTGATATGTTTTCAGGTATCTCCTATACTAATAGAGCCACATGCTCACCGGTTTGCCACATGATGTAGGCCTATGGACTGAACAAGAAACCACCAAAAATTTTAACCAGTCATCGTTCTCACAACACTGAGGACCATTTATTCGAAATAACTTCTCCATGCATTTTATGCATTGGTAAAAGCACTATGATGAAAAGTGTGATATGTTTTCAGGTATCTCCTATACTAATAGAGCCACATGCTCACCGGTTTGCCACATGATGTAGGCCTATGGACTGAACAAGAAACCACCAAAAATTTTAACCAGTCATCGTACTCACAACACTGAGGACCAGTCATTCGAAATGACTTCTCCATGCATTTTATGCATTGGTAAAAGCACTATGATGAAAAGTGTGATATGTTTTCAGGTATCTCCTATACTAATAGAGCCACATGCTCACCGGTTTGCCACATGATGTAGGCCTATGGACTGAACAAGAAACCACCAAAAATTTTAACCAGTCATCGTTCTCACAACACTGAGGACCAGTCATTCGAAATTACTTCTCCATGCATTTTATGCATTGGTAAAAGCACTATGATGAAAAGTGTGATATGTTTTCAGGTATCTCCTATACTAATAGAACCACATGCTCACCGGTTTGCCACATGATGTAGGCCTATGGACTGAACAAGAAACCACCAAAAATTTTAACCAGTCATCGTTCTCACAACACTGAGGACCAGTCATTCGAAATGACTTCTCCATGCATTTTATGCATTGGTAAAAGCACTATGATGAAAAGTGTGATATGTTTTCAGGTATCTCCTATACTAATAGAGCCACATGCTCACCGGTTTGCCACATGATGTAGGCCTATGGACTGAACAAGAAACCACCAAAAATTTTAACCAGTCATCGTTCTCACAACACTGAGGACCAGTCATTCGAAATGACTTCTCCATGCATTTTATGCATTGGTAAAAGCACTATGATGAAAAGTGTGATATGTTTTCAGGTATCTCCTATACTAATAGAGCCACATGCTCACCGGTTTGCCACATGATGTAGGCCAATGGACTGAACAAGAAACCACCAAAAATTTTAACCAGTCATCGTTCTCACAACACTGAGGACCAGTCATTCGAAATGACTTCTCCATGCATTTTATGCATTGGTAAAAGCACTATGATGAAAAGTGTGATATGTTTTCAGATATCTCCTATACTAATAGAGCCACATGCTCACCGGTTTGCCACATGATGTAGGCCTATGGACTGAACAAGAAACCACCAAAAATTTTAACCAGTCATCGTTCTCACAACACTGAGGACCAGTCATTCGAAATGACTTCTCCATGCATTTTATGCATTGGTAAAAGCACTATGATGAAAAGTGTGATATGTTTTCAGGTATCTCCTATACTAATAGAGCCACATGCTCACCGGTTTGCCACATGATGTAGGCCTATGGACTGAACAAGAAACCACCAAAAATTTTAACCAGTCATCGTTCTCACAACACTGAGGACCAGTCATTCGGAATGACTTCTCCATGCATTTTATGCATTGGTAAAAGCACTATGATGAAAAGTGTGATATGTTTTCAGGTATCTCCTATACTAATAGAGCCACATGCTCACCGGTTTGCCACATGATGTAGGCCTATGGACTGAACAAGAAACCACCAAAAATTTTAACCAGTCATCGTTCCAGTCATCGTTCTCACAACACTGAGGACCAGTCATTCGAAATGACTTCTCCATGCATTTTATGCATTGGTAAAAGCACTATGATGAAAAGTGTGATATGTTTTCAGGTATCTCCTATACTAATAGAGCCACATGCTCACCGGTTTGCCACATGATGTAGGCCTATGGACTGAACAAGAAACCACCAAAAATTTTAACCAGTCATCGTTCTCACAACACTGAGGACCAGTCATTCGAAATGACTTCTCCATGCATTTTATGCATTGGTAAAAGCACTATGATGAAAAGTGTGATATGTTTTCAGGTATCTCCTATACTAATAGAGCCACATGCTCACCGGTTTGCCACATGATGTAGGCCTATGGACTGAACAAGAAACCACCAAAAATTTTAACCAGTCATCGTTCTCACAACACTGAGGACCAGTCATTCGAAATGACTTCTCCATGCATTTTATGCATTGGTAAAAGCACTATGATGAAAAGTGTGATATGTTTTCAGGTATCTCCTATACTAATAGAGCCACATGCTCACCGGTTTGCCACATGATGTAGGCCTATGGACTGAACAAGAAACCACCAAAAATTTTAACCAGTCATCGTTCTCACAACACTGAGGACCAGTCATTCGAAATGACTTCTCCATGCATTTTATGCATTGGTAAAAGCACTATGATGAAAAGTGTGATATGTTTTCAGGTATCTCCTATACTAATAGAGCCACATGCTCACCGGTTTGCCACATGATGTAGGCCTATGGACTGAACAAGAAACCACCAAAAATTTTAACCAGTCATCGTTCTCACAACACTGAGGACCAGTCATTCGAAATGACTTCTCCATGCATTTTATGCATTGGTAAAAGCACTATGATGAAAAGTGTGATATGTTTTCAGGTATCTCCTATACTAATAGAGCCACATGCTCACCGGTTTGCCACATGATGTAGGCCTATGGACTGAACAAGAAACCACCAAAAATTTTAACCAGTCATCGTTCTCACAACACTGAGGACCAGTCATTCGAAATGACTTCTCCATGCATTTTATGCATTGGTAAAAGCACTATGATGAAAAGTGTGATATGTTTTCAGGTATCTCCTATACTAATAGAGCCACATGCTCACCGGTTTGCCACATGATGTAGGCCTATGGACTGAACAAGAAACCACCAAAAATTTTAACCAGTCATCGTTCTCACAACACTGAGGACCAGTCATTCGAAATGACTTCTCCATGCATTTTATGCATTGGTAAAAGCACTATGATGAAAAGTGTGATATGTTTTCAGGTATCTCCTATACTAATAGAGCCACATGCTCACCGGTTTGCCACATGATGTAGGCCTATGGACTGAACAAGAAACCACCAAAAATTTTAACCAGTCATCGTTCTCACAACACTGAGGACCAGTCATTCGAAATGACTTCTCCATGCATTTTATGCATTGGTAAAAGCACTATGATGAAAAGTGTGATATGTTTTCAGGTATCTCCTATACTAATAGAGCCACATGCTCACCGGTTTGCCACATGATGTAGGCCTATGGACTGAACAAGAAACCACCAAAAATTTTAACCAGTCATCGTTCTCACAACACTGAGGACCAGTCATTCGAAATGACTTCTCCATGCATTTTATGCATTGGTAAAAGCACTATGATGAAAAGTGTGATATGTTTTCAGGTATCTCCTATACTAATAGAGCCACATGCTCACCGGTTTGCCACATGATGTAGGCCTATGGACTGAACAAGAAACCACCAAAAATTTTAACCAGTCATCGTTCTCACAACACTGAGGACCAGTCATTCGAAATGACTTCTCCATGCATTTTATGCATTGGTAAAAGCACTATGATGAAAAGTGTGATATGTTTTCAGGTATCTCCTATACTAATAGAGCCACATGCTCACCGGTTTGCCACATGATGTAGGCCTATGGACTGAACAAGAAACCACCAAAAATTTTAACCAGTCATCGTTCTCACAACACTGAGGACCAGTCATTCGAAATGACTTCTCCATGCATTTTATGCATTGGTAAAAGCACTATGATGAAAAGTGTGATATGTTTTCAGGTATCTCCTATACTAATAGAGCCACATGCTCACCGGTTTGCCACATGATGTAGGCCTATGGACTGAACAAGAAACCACCAAAAATTTTAACCAGTCATCGTTCTCACAACACTGAGGACCAGTCATTCGAAATGACTTCTCCATGCATTTTATGCATTGGTAAAAGCACTATGATGAAAAGTGTGATATGTTTTCAGGTATCTCCTATACTAATAGAGCCACATGCTCACCGGTTTGCCACATGATGTAGGCCTATGGACTGAACAAGAAACCACCAAAAATTTTAACCAGTCATCGTTCTCACAACACTGAGGACCAGTCATTCGAAATGACTTCTCCATGCATTTTATGCATTGGTAAAAGCACTATGATGAAAAGTGTGATATGTTTTCAGGTATCTCCTATACTAATAGAGCCACATGCTCACCGGTTTGCCACATGATGTAGGCCTATGGACTGAACAAGAAACCACCAAAAATTTTAACCAGTCATCGTTCTCACAACACTGAGGACCAGTCATTCGAAATGACTTCTCCATGCATTTTATGCATTGGTAAAAGCACTATGATGAAAAGTGTGATATGTTTTCAGGTATCTCCTATACTAATAGAGCCACATGCTCACCGGTTTGCCACATGATGTAGGCCTATGGACTGAACAAGAAACCACCAAAAATTTTAACCAGTCATCGTTCTCACAACACTGAGGACCAGTCATTCGAAATGACTTCTCCATGCATTTTATGCATTGGTAAAAGCACTATGATGAAAAGTGTGATATGTTTTCAGGTATCTCCTATACTAATAGAGCCACATGCTCACCGGTTTGCCACATGATGTAGGCCTATGGACTGAACAAGAAACCACCAAAAATTTTAACCAGTCATCGTTCTCACAACACTGAGGACCAGTCATTCGAAATGACTTCTCCATGCATTTTATGCATTGGTAAAAGCACTATGATGAAAAGTGTGATATGTTTTCAGGTATCTCCTATACTAATAGAGCCACATGCTCACCGGTTTGCCACATGATGTAGGCCTATGGACTGAACAAGAAACCACCAAAAATTTTAACCAGTCATCGTTCTCACAACACTGAGGACCAGTCATTCGAAATGACTTCTCCATGCATTTTATGCATTGGTAAAAGCACTATGATGAAAAGTGTGATATGTTTTCAGGTATCTCCTATACTAATAGAGCCACATGCTCACCGGTTTGCCACATGATGTAGGCCTATGGACTGAACAAGAAACCACCAAAAATTTTAACCAGTCATCGTTCTCACAACACTGAGGACCAGTCATTCGAAATGACTTCTCCATGCATTTTATGCATTGGTAAAAGCACTATGATGAAAAGTGTGATATGTTTTCAGGTATCTCCTATACTAATAGAGCCACATGCTCACCGGTTTGCCACATGATGTAGGCCTATGGACTGAACAAGAAACCACCAAAAATTTTAACCAGTCATCGTTCTCACAACACTGAGGACCAGTCATTCGAAATGACTTCTCCATGCATTTTATGCATTGGTAAAAGCACTATGATGAAAAGTGTGATATGTTTTCAGGTATCTCCTATACTAATAGAGCCACATGCTCACCGGTTTGCCACATGATGTAGGCCTATGGACTGAACAAGAAACCACCAAAAATTTTAACCAGTCATCGTTCTCACAACACTGAGGACCAGTCATTCGAAATGACTTCTCCATGCATTTTATGCATTGGTAAAAGCACTATGATGAAAAGTGTGATATGTTTTCAGGTATCTCCTATACTAATAGAGCCACATGCTCACCGGTTTGCCACATGATGTAGGCCTATGGACTGAACAAGAAACCACCAAAAATTTTAACCAGTCATCGTTCTCACAACACTGAGGACCAGTCATTCGAAATGACTTCTCCATGCATTTTATGCATTGGTAAAAGCACTATGATGAAAAGTGTGATATGTTTTCAGGTATCTCCTATACTAATAGAGCCACATGCTCACCGGTTTGCCACATGATGTAGGCCTATGGACTGAACAAGAAACCACCAAAAATTTTAACCAGTCATCGTTCTCACAACACTGAGGACCAGTCATTCGAAATGACTTCTCCATGCATTTTATGCATTGGTAAAAGCACTATGATGAAAAGTGTGATATGTTTTCAGGTATCTCCTATACTAATAGAGCCACATGCTCACCGGTTTGCCACATGATGTAGGCCTATGGACTGAACAAGAAACCACCAAAAATTTTAACCAGTCATCGTTCTCACAACACTGAGGACCAGTCATTCGAAATGACTTCTCCATGCATTTTATGCATTGGTAAAAGCACTATGATGAAAAGTGTGATATGTTTTCAGGTATCTCCTATACTAATAGAGCCACATGCTCACCGGTTTGCCACATGATGTAGGCCTATGGACTGAACAAGAAACCACCAAAAATTTTAACCAGTCATCGTTCTCACAACACTGAGGACCAGTCATTCGAAATGACTTCTCCATGCATTTTATGCATTGGTAAAAGCACTATGATGAAAAGTGTGATATGTTTTCAGGTATCTCCTATACTAATAGAGCCACATGCTCACCGGTTTGCCACATGATGTAGGCCTATGGACTGAACAAGAAACCACCAAAAATTTTAACCAGTCATCGTTCTCACAACACTGAGGACCAGTCATTCGAAATGACTTCTCCATGCATTTTATGCATTGGTAAAAGCACTATGATGAAAAGTGTGATATGTTTTCAGGTATCTCCTATACTAATAGAGCCACATGCTCACCGGTTTGCCACATGATGTAGGCCTATGGACTGAACAAGAAACCACCAAAAATTTTAACCAGTCATCGTTCTCACAACACTGAGGACCAGTCATTCGAAATGACTTCTCCATGCATTTTATGCATTGGTAAAAGCACTATGATGAAAAGTGTGATATGTTTTCAGGTATCTCCTATACTAATAGAGCCACATGCTCACCGGTTTGCCACATGATGTAGGCCTATGGACTGAACAAGAAACCACCAAAAATTTTAACCAGTCATCGTTCTCACAACACTGAGGACCAGTCATTCGAAATGACTTCTCCATGCATTTTATGCATTGGTAAAAGCACTATGATGAAAAGTGTGATATGTTTTCAGGTATCTCCTATACTAATAGAGCCACATGCTCACCGGTTTGCCACATGATGTAGGCCTATGGACTGAACAAGAAACCACCAAAAATTTTAACCAGTCATCGTTCTCACAACACTGAGGACCAGTCATTCGAAATGACTTCTCCATGCATTTTATGCATTGGTAAAAGCACTATGATGAAAAGTGTGATATGTTTTCAGGTATCTCCTATACTAATAGAGCCACATGCTCACCGGTTTGCCACATGATGTAGGCCTATGGACTGAACAAGAAACCACCAAAAATTTTAACCAGTCATCGTTCTCACAACACTGAGGACCAGTCATTCGAAATGACTTCTCCATGCATTTTATGCATTGGTAAAAGCACTATGATGAAAAGTGTGATATGTTTTCAGGTATCTCCTATACTAATAGAGCCACATGCTCACCGGTTTGCCACATGATGTAGGCCTATGGACTGAACAAGAAACCACCAAAAATTTTAACCAGTCATCGTTCTCACAACACTGAGGACCAGTCATTCGAAATGACTTCTCCATGCATTTTATGCATTGGTAAAAGCACTATGATGAAAAGTGTGATATGTTTTCAGGTATCTCCTATACTAATAGAGCCACATGCTCACCGGTTTGCCACATGATGTAGGCCTATGGACTGAACAAGAAACCACCAAAAATTTTAACCAGTCATCGTTCTCACAACACTGAGGACCAGTCATTCGAAATGACTTCTCCATGCATTTTATGCATTGGTAAAAGCACTATGATGAAAAGTGTGATATGTTTTCAGGTATCTCCTATACTAATAGAGCCACATGCTCACCGGTTTGCCACATGATGTAGGCCTATGGACTGAACAAGAAACCACCAAAAATTTTAACCAGTCATCGTTCTCACAACACTGAGGACCAGTCATTCGAAATGACTTCTCCATGCATTTTATGCATTGGTAAAAGCACTATGATGAAAAGTGTGATATGTTTTCAGGTATCTCCTATACTAATAGAGCCACATGCTCACCGGTTTGCCACATGATGTAGGCCTATGGACTGAACAAGAAACCACCAAAAATTTTAACCAGTCATCGTTCTCACAACACTGAGGACCAGTCATTCGAAATGACTTCTCCATGCATTTTATGCATTGGTAAAAGCACTATGATGAAAAGTGTGATATGTTTTCAGGTATCTCCTATACTAATAGAGCCACATGCTCACCGGTTTGCCACATGATGTAGGCCTATGGACTGAACAAGAAACCACCAAAAATTTTAACCAGTCATCGTTCTCACAACACTGAGGACCAGTCATTCGAAATGACTTCTCCATGCATTTTATGCATTGGTAAAAGCACTATGATGAAAAGTGTGATATGTTTTCAGGTATCTCCTATACTAATAGAGCCACATGCTCACCGGTTTGCCACATGATGTAGGCTAGGCCTATGACTGAACAAGAAACCACAAAATTTTAACCAGTCATCGTTTCTCACAACACTGAGGACCAGTCATTCGAAATGACTTCTCATGCATTTTATGCATAGGTATCTCCTATACATAAATAGAGCCACATGCTCACCGGTGTGCTACATGATGTAGGCCTATGTGACGGTATGCAATGAGGCATGGAAAGAACCACCAAAAATTTTACCAGTCATCGTTCTCACAACACTGAGGACAGTCATTCGAATGACTTCTCCATGCATTTTGTATTGAATGATCATGGCATATGTTGGTAAAGCACTATGATGAAAAAGTGTGAATATGTTTTCAAGGTATCTCCTATACTAATAGAGCCACATGCTCCACCGGTTTGCCACATGATGTAGGCCTATGGACTGAACAAGAAACCACCAAAAATTTTAACCAGTCATCGTTCTCACAACCACTGAGGACCAGTCCATTCGAAATGACTTCTCCATGCATTTTATGCATTGGTAGAAAGCACTATGATGAAAAGTGTGATATGTTTTCAGGTATCTCCTATACTAATAGAGCCACATGCTCACTCGGTTTGCCACATGATGTAGGCCTATGGACTGAACAAGAAACCACCAAAAATTTTAACCAGTCATCGTTCTCACAACACTGAGGACCAGTCATTCGAAATGACTTCTCCATGCATTTTATGCATTGGTAAAAGCACTATGATGAAAAGTGTGATATGTTTTCAGGTATCTCCTATACTAATAGAGCCACATGCTCACGGTTTGCCACATGATGTAGGCCCTATGGACTGAACAAGAAACCACCAAAAATTTTAACCAGTCATCGTTCTCACAACACTGAGGACCAGTCATTCGAAATGACTTCTCCATGCATTTTATGCATTGGTAAAAAGCACTATGATGAAAAGTGTGATATGTTTTCAGGTATCTCCTATACTAATAGAGCCACATGCTCACCGGTTTGCCACATGATGTAGGCCCTATGGACTGAACAAGAAACCACCAAAAATTTAACCAGTCATCGTTCTCACAACACTGAGGACCAGTCATTCGAAATGACTTCTCCATGCATTTTATGCATTGGTAAAAGCACTATGATGAAAAGTGTGATATGTTTTCAGGTATCTCCTATACTAATAGAGCCACATGCTCACCGTGTTTGCCACATGATGTAGGCCTATGGACTGAACAAGAAACCACCAAAAATTTTAACCAGTCATCGTTCTCACAACACTGAGGACCAGTCATTCGAAATGACTTCTCCATGCATTTTATGCATTGGTAAAAGCACTATGATGAAAAGTGTGATATGTTTTCAGGTATCTCCTATACTAATAGAGCCACATGCTCACCGGTTTGCCACATGATGTAGGCCTATGGACTTGAACAAGAAACCACCAAAATTTTAACCAGTCATCGTTCTCACAACACTGAGGAACCAGTCATTCGAAATGACTTCTCCATGCATTTTATGCATTGGTAAAAGCACTATGATGAAAAGTGTGATATGTTTTCAGGTATCTCCTATACTAATAGAGCCACATGCTCACCGGTTTTGCCACATGATGTAGGCCTATGGACTGAACAAGAAACCACCAAAAATTTTAACCAGTCATCGTTCTCACAACACTGAGGACCAGTCATTCGAAATGACTTCTCCATGCATTTTATGCATTGGTAAAAGCACTATGATGAAAAGTGTGATATGTTTTCAGGTATCTCCTATACTAATAGAGCCACATGCTCACCGGTTTGCCACATGATGTAGGCCTATGGACTGAACAAGAAACCACCAAAAATTTTAACCAGTCATCGTTCTCACAACACTGAGGACCAGTCATTCGAAATGACTTCTCCATGCATTTTATGCATTGGTAAAAGCACTATGATGAAAAGTGTGATATGTTTTCAGGTATCTCCTATACTTAATAGAGCCACATGCTCACCGGTTTGCCACATGATGTAGGCCTATGGACTGAACAAGAAACCACCAAAAATTTTAACCAGTCATCGTTCTCACAACACTGAGGACCAGTCATTCGAAATGACTTCTCCATGCATTTTATGCATTGGTAAAAGCACTTATGATGAAAAGTGTGATATGTTTTCAGGTATCTCCTATACTAATAGAGCCACATGCTCACGGGTTTGCCACATGATGTAGGCCTATGGACTGAACAAGAAACCACCAAAAATTTTAACCAGTCATCGTTCTCACAACACTGAGGACCAGTCATTCGAAATGACTTCTCCATGCATTTTATGCATTGGTAAAAGCACTATGATGAAAAGTGTGATATGTTTTCAGGTATCTCCTATACTAATAGAGCCACATGCTCACCGGTTTGCCACATGATGTAGGCCTATGGACTGAACAAGAAACCACCAAAAATTTTAACCAGTCATCGTTCTCACAACACTGAGGACCAGTCATTCGAAATGACTTCTCCATGCATTTTATGCATTGGTAAAAAGCACTATGATGAAAAGTGTGATATGTTTTCAGGTATCTCCTATACTAATAGAGCCACATGCTCACCGGTTTGCCACATGATGTAGGCCTATGGACTGAACAAGAAACCACCAAAAATTTTAACCAGTCATCGTTCTCACAACACTGAGGACCAGTCATTCGAAATGACTTCTCCATGCATTTTATGCATTGGTAAAAGCACTATGATGAAAAGTGTGATATGTTTTCAGGTATCTCCTATACTAATAGAGCCACATGCTCACCGGTTTGCCACATGATGTAGGCTATGGACTGAACAAGAAACCACCAAAAATTTTAACCAGTCATCGTTCTCACAACACTGAGGACCAGTCATTCGAAATGACTTCTCCATGCATTTTATGCATTGGTAAAAGCACTATGATGAAAAGTGTGATATGTTTTCAGGTATCTCCTATACTAATAGAGCCACATGCTCACCGGTTTGCCACATGATGTAGGCCTATGGACTGAACAAGAAACCACCAAAAATTTTAACCAGTCATCGTTCTCACAACACTGAGGACCAGTCATTCGAAATGACTTCTCCATGCATTTTATGCATTGGTAAAAGCACTATGATGAAAAGTGTGATATGTTTTCAGGTATCTCCTATACTAATAGAGCCACATGCTCACCGGTTTGCCACATGATGTAGGCCTATGGACTGAACAAGAAACCACCAAAAATTTTAACCAGTCATCGTTCTCACAACACTGAGGACCAGTCATTCGAAATGACTTCTCCATGCATTTTATGCATTGTAAAAGCACTATGATGAAAAGTGTGATATGTTTTCAGGTATCTCCTATACTAATAGAGCCACATGCTCACCGGTTTGCCACATGATGTAGGCCTATGGACTGAACAAGAAACCACCAAAAATTTTAACCAGTCATCGTTCTCACAACACTGAGGACCAGTCATTCGAAATGACTTCTCCATGCATTTTATACATTGGTAAAAGCACTATGATGAAAAGTGTGATATGTTTTCAGGTATCTCCTATACTAATAGAGCCACATGCTCACCGGTTTGCCACATGATGTAGGCCTATGGACTGAACAAGAAACCACCAAAAATTTTAACCAGTCATCGTTCTCACAACACTGAGGACCAGTCATTCGAAATGACTTCTCCATGCATTTTATGCATTGGGTAAAAGCACTATGATGAAAAGTGTGATATGTTTTCAGGTATCTCCTATACTAATAGAGCCACATGCTCACCGGTTTGCCACATGATGTAGGCCTATGGACTGAACAAGAAACCACCAAAAATTTTAACCAGTCATCGTTCTCACAACACTGAGGACCAGTCATTCGAAATGACTTCTCCATGCATTTTATGCATTGGTAAAAGCACTATGATGAAAAGTGTGATATGTTTTCAGGTATCTCCTATACTAATAGAGCCACATGCTCACCGGTTTGCCACATGATGTAGGCCTATGGACTGAACAAGAAACCACCAAAAATTTTAACCAGTCATCGTTCTCACAACACTGAGGACCAGTCATTCGAAATGACTTCTCCATGCATTTTATACATTGGTAAAAGCACTATGATGAAAAGTGTGATATGTTTTCAGGTATCTCCTATACTAATAGAGCCACATGCTCACCGGTTTGCACATGATGTAGGCCTATGGACTGAACAAGAAACACCAAAAATTTTAACCAGTCATCGTTCTCACAACACTGAGGACCAGTCATTCGAATGACTTCTCCATGCATTTTATGCATTGGTAAAAGCACTATGATGAAAAGTGTGATATGTTTTCAGGTATCTCCTATACTAATAGAGCCACATGCTCACCGGTTTGCCCTTCACATGATGTAGGCCTATGGACTGAACAAGAAACCACCAAAAATTTTAACCAGTCATCGTTCTCACAACACTGAGGACCAGTCATTCGAAATGACTTCTCCATGCATTTTATGCATTGGTAAAAGCACTATGATGAAAAGTGTGATATGTTTTCAGGTATCTCCTATACTAATAGAGCCACATGCTCACCGGTTTGCCACATGATGTAGGCCTATGGACTGAACAAGAAACCACCAAAAATTTTAACCAGTCATCGTTCTCACAACACTGAGGACCAGTCATTCGAAATGACTTCTCCATGCATTTTATGCATTGGTAAAAGCACTATGATGAAAAGTGTGATATGTTTTCAGGTATCTCCTATACTAATAGAGCCACATGCTCACCGGTTTGCCACATGATGTAGGCCTATGGACTGAACAAGAAACCACCAAAAATTTTAACCAGTCATCGTTCTCACAACACTGAGGACCAGTCATTCGAAATGACTTCTCCATGCATTTTATGCATTGGTAAAAGCACTATGATGAAAAGTGTGATATGTTTTCAGGTATCTCCTATACTAATAGAGCCACATGCTCACCGGTTTGCACATGATGTAGGCCTATGGACTGAACAAGAAACCACCAAAAATTTTAACCAGTCATCGTTTCACAACACTGAGGACCAGTCATTCGAAATGACTTCTCCATGCATTTTATGCATTGGTAAAAGCACTATGATGAAAAGTGTGATATGTTTTCAGGTATCTCCTATACTAATAGAGCCACATGCTCACCGGTTTGCCACATGATGTAGGCCTATGGACTGAACAAGAAACCACCAAAAATTTTAACCAGTCATCGTTCTCACAACACTGAGGACCAGTCATTCGAAATGACTTCTCCATGCATTTTATGCATTGGTAAAAGCACTATGATGAAAAGTGTGATATGTTTTCAGGTATCTCCTATACTAATAGAGCCACATGCTCACCGGTTTGCCACATGATGTAGGCCTATGGACTGAACAAGAAACCACCAAAAATTTTAACCAGTCATCGTTCTCACAACACTGAGGACCAGTCATTCGAAATGACTTCTCCATGCCATTTTATGCATTGGTAAAAGCACTATGATGAAAAGTGTGATATGTTTTCAGGTATCTCCTATACTAATAGAGCCACATGCTCACCGGTTTTGCCACATGATGTAGGCCTATGGACTGAACAAGAAACCACCAAAAAATTTTAACCAGTCATCGTTCTCACAACACTGAGGACCAGTCATTCGAAATGACTTCTCCATGCATTTTATGCATTGGTAAATGCACTATGATGAAAAGTGTGATATGTTTTCAGGTATCTCCTATACTAATAGAGCCACATGCTCACCGGTTTGCCACATGATGTAGGCCTATGGACTGAACAAGAAACCACCAAAAATTTTAACCAGTCATCGTTCTCACAACACTGAGGACCAGTCATTCGAAATGACTTCTCCATGCATTTTATGCATTGGTAAAAGCACTATGATGAAAAGTGTGATATGTTTTCAGGTATCTCCTATACTAATAGAGCCACATGCTCACCGGTTTGCCACATGATGTAGGCCTATGGACTGAACAAGAAACCCACCAAAATTTTAACCAGTCATCGTTCTCACAACACTGAGGACCAGTCATTCGAAATGACTTCTCCATGCATTTTATGCATTGGTAAAAGCACTATGATGAAAAGTGTGATATGTTTTCAGATATCTCCTATACTAATAGAGCCACATGCCTCACCGGTTTGCCACAGATGTAGGCCTATGGACTGAACAAGAAACCACCAAAATTTTAACCAGTCATCGTTCTCACAACACTGAGGACCAGTCATTCGAAATGACTTCTCCATGCATTTTATGCATTGGTAAAAGCACTATGATGAAAAGTGTGATATGTTTTCAGGTATCTCCTATACTAATAGAGCCACATGCTCACCGGTTTGCCACATGATGTAGGCCTATGGACTGAACAAGAAACCACCAAAAATTTTAACCAGTCATCGTTCTCACAACACTGAGGACCAGTCATTCGAAATGACTTCTCCATGCATTTTATGCATTGGTAAAAGCACTATGATGAAAAGTGTGATATGTTTTCAGGTATCTCCTATACTAATAGAGCCACATGCTCACCGGTTTGCCACATGATGTAGGCCTATGGACTGAACAAGAAACCACCAAAAATTTTAACCAGTCATCGTTCTCACAACACTGAGGACCAGTCATTCGAAATGACTTCTCCATGCATTTTATGCATTGGTAAAAGCACTATGATGAAAAGTGTGATATGTTTTCAGGTATCTCCTATACTAATAGAGCCACATGCTCACCGGTTTGCCACATGATGTAGGCCTATGGACTGAACAAGAAACCACCAAAAATTTTAACCAGTCATCGTTCTCACAACACTGAGGACCAGTCATTCGAAATGACTTCTCCATGCATTTTATGCATTGGTAAAAGCACTATGATGAAAAGTGTGATATGTTTTCAGGTATCTCCTATACTAATAGAGCCACATGCTCACCGGTTTGCCACATGATGTAGGCCTATGGACTGAACAAGAACCACCAAAAATTTTAACCAGTCATCGTTCTCACAACACTGAGGACCAGTCATTCGAAATGACTTCTCCATGCATTTTATGCATTGGTAAAAGCACTATGATGAAAAGTGTGATATGTTTTCAGGTATCTCCTATACTAATAGAGCCACATGCTCACCGGTTTGCCACATGATGTAGGCCTATGGAACTGAACAAGAAACCACCAAAAATTTTAACCAGTCATCGTTCTCACAACACTGAGGACCAGTCATTCGAAATGACTTCTCCATGCATTTTATGCATTGGTAAAAGCACTATGATGAAAAGTGTGATATGTTTTCAGGTATCTCCTATACTAATAGAGCCACATGCTCACCGGTTTGCCACATGATGTAGGCCTATGGACTGAACAAGAAACCACCAAAAATTTAACCAGTCATCGTTCTCACAACACTGAGGACCAGTCATTCGAAATGACTTCTCCATGCATTTTATGCATTGGTAAAAGCACTATGATGAAAAGTGTGATATGTTTTCAGGTATCTCCTATACTAATAGAGCCACATGCTCACCGGTTTGCCACATGATGTAGGCCTATGGACTGAACAAGAAACCACCAAAAATTTTAACCAGTCATCGTTCTCACAACACTGAGGACCAGTCATTCGAAATGACTTCTCCATGCATTTTATGCATTGGTAAAAGCACTATGATGAAAAGTGTGATATGTTTTCAGGTATCTCCTATACTAATAGAGCCACATGCTCACCGGTTTGCCACATGATGTAGGCCTATGGACTGAACAAGAAACCACCAAAAATTTTAACCAGTCATCGTTCTCACAACACTGAGGACCAGTCATTCGAAATGACTTCTCCATGCATTTTATGCATTGGTAAAAGCACTATGATGAAAAGTGTGATATGTTTTCAGGTATCTCCTATACTAATAGAGCCACATGCTCACCGGTTTGCCACATGATGTAGGCCTATGGACTGAACAAGAAACCACCAAAAATTTTAACCAGTCATCGTTCTCACAACACTGAGGACCAGTCATTCGAAATGACTTCTCCATGCATTTTATGCATTGGTAAAAGCACTATGATGAAAAGTGTGATATGTTTTCAGGTATCTCCTATACTAATAGAGCCACATGCTCACCGGTTTGCCACATGATGTAGGCCTATGGACTGAACAAGAAACCACCAAAAATTTTTAACCAGTCATCGTTCTCACAACACTGAGGACCAGTCATTCGAAATGACTTCTCCATGCATTTTATGCATTGGTAAAAGCACTATGATGAAAAGTGTGATATGTTTTCAGGTATCTCCTATACTAATAGAGCCACATGCTCACCGGTTTGCCACATGATGTAGGCCTATGGACTGAACAAGAAACCACCAAAAATTTTAACCAGTCATCGTCTCACAACACTGAGGACCAGTCATTCGAAATGACTTCTCCATGCATTTTATGCATTGGTAAAAGCACTATGATGAAAAGTGTGATATGTTTTTCAGGTATCTCCTATACTAATAGAGCCACATGCTCACCGGTTTGCCACATGATGTAGGCCTATGGACTGAACAAGAAACCACCAAAAATTTTAACCAGTCATCGTTCTCACAACACTGAGGACCTGTCATTCGAAATGACTTCTCCATGCATTTTCTGCGTTGGTAAAAGCACTATGATGAAAAGTGTGATATGTTTTCAGGTATCTCCTATACTAATAGAGCCACATGCTCACCGGTTTTGCCACATGATGTAGGCCTATGGACTGAACAAGAAACCACCAAAAATTTTAACCAGTCATCGTTCTCACAACACTGAGGACCAGTCATTCGAAATGACTTCTCCATGCATTTTATGCATTGGTAAAAAGCACTATGATGAAAAGTGTGATATGTTTTCAGGTATCTCCTATACTAATAGAGCCACATGCTCACCGGTGTGCCACATGATGTAGGCCTATGGACTGAACAAGAAACCACCAAAAATTTTAACCAGTCATCGTTCTCACAACACTGAGGACCAGTCATTCGAAATGACTTCTCCATGCATTTTATGCATTGGTAAAAGCACTATGATGAAAAGTGTGATATGTTTTCAGGTATCTCCTATACTAATAGAGCCACATGCTCACCGGTTTGCCACATGATGTAGGCCAATGGACTGAACAAGAAACCACCAAAAATTTTAACCAGTCATCGTTCTCACAACACTGAGGACCAGTCATTCGAAATGACTTCTCATGCATTTTATGCATTGGTAAAAGCACTATGATGAAAAGTGTGATATGTTTTCAGGTATCTCCTATACTAATAGAGCCACATGCTCACCGGTTTGCCACATGATGTAGGCCTATGGAACTGAACAAGAAACCACCAAAAATTTTAACCAGTCATCGTTCTCACAACACTGAGGACCAGTCATTCGAAATGACTTCTCCATGCATTTTATGCATTGGTATAAGCACTATGATGAAAAGTGTGATATGTTTTCAGGTATCTCCTATACTAATAGAGCCACATGGCTCACCGGTTTGCCACATGATGTAGGCCTATGGACTGAACAAGAAACCACCAAAAATTTTAACCAGTCATCGTTCTCACAACACTGAGGACCAGTCATTCGAAATGACTTCTCCATGCATTTTATGCATTGGTAAAAGCACTATGATGAAAAGTGTGATATGTTTTCAGGTATCTCCTATACTAATAGAGCCACATGCTCACCGGTTTGCCACATGATGTAGGCCCATGGACTGAACAAGAAACCACCAAAAATTTTAACCAGTCATCGTTCTCACAACACTGAGGACCAGTCATTCGAAATGACTTCTCCATGCATTTTATGCATTGGTAAAAGCACTATGATGAAAAGTGTGATATGTTTTCAGGTATCTCCTATACTAATAGAGCCACATGCTCACCGGTTTGCCACATGATGTAGGCCTATGGACTGAACAAGAAACCACCCAAAATTTTAACCAGTCATCGTTCTCACAACACTGAGGACCAGTCATTCGAAATGACTTCTCCATGCATTTTATGCATTGGTAAAAGCACTATGATGAAAAGTGTGATATGTTTTCAGATATCTCCTATACTAATAGAGCCACATGCTCACCGGTTTGCCACATGATGTAGGCCTATGGACTGAACAAGAAACCACCAAAAATTTTAACCAGTCATCGTTCTCACAACACTGAGGACCAGTCATTCGAAATGACTTCTCCATGCATTTTATGCATTGGTAAAAGCACTATGATGAAAAGTGTGATAAGTTTTCAGGTATCTCCTATACTAATAGAGCCACATGCTCACCGGTTTGCCACATGATGTAGGCCTATGGACTGAACAAGAAACCACCAAAAATTTTAACCAGTCATCGTACTCACAACACTGAGGACCAGTCATTCGAAATGACTTCTCCATGCATTTTATGCATTGGTTAAAAGCACTATGATGAAAAGTGTGATATGTTTTCAGGTATCTCCTATACTAATAGAGCCACATGCTCACCGGTTTGCCACATGATGTAGGCCTATGGACTGAACAAGAAACCACCAAAAAATTTTAACCAGTCATCGTTCTTCACAACACTGAGGACCAGTCATTCGAAATTACTTCTCCATGCATTTTATGCATTGGTAAAAGCACTATGATGAAAAGTGTGATATGTTTCAGGTATCTCCCTATACTAATAGAGCCACATGCTCACCGGTTTGCCACATGATGTAGGCCTATGGACTGAACAAGAAACCACCAAAATTTAACCAGTCATCGTTCTCACAACACTGAGGACCAGTCATTCGAAATGACTTCTCCATGCATTTTATGCATTGGTAAAAGCACTATGATGAAAAGTGTGATATGTTTTCAGGTATCTCCTATACTAATAGAGCCACATGCTCACCGGTTTGCCACATGATGTAGGCCTATGGGACTGAACAAGAAACCACCAAAATTTTAACCAGTCATCATTCTCACAACACTGAGGACCAGTCATTCGAAATGACTTCTCCATGCATTTTATGCATTGGTAAAAGCACTATGATGAAAAATGTGATATGTTTTCAGGTATCTCCTATACTAATAGAGCCACATGCTCACCGGTTTGCCACATGATGTAGGCCAATGGACTGAACAAGAAACCACCAAAAATTTTAACCAGTCATCGTTCTCACAACACTGAGGACCAGTCATTCGAAATGACTTCTCCATGCATTTTATGCATTGGTAAAAGCACTATGATGAAAAGTGTGATATGTTTTCAGGTATCTCCTATACTAATAGAGCCACATGCTCACCGGTTTGCCACATGATGTAGGCCTATGGACTGAACAAGAAACCACCAAAAATTTTAACCAGTCATCGTTCTCACAACACTGAGGACCAGTCATTCGAAATTACTTCTCCATGCATTTTATGCATTGGTAAAAGCACTATGATGAAAAGTGTGATATGTTTTCAGGTATCTCCTATACTAATAGAGCCACATGCTCACCGGTTTGCCACATGATGTAGGCCTATGGACTGAACAAGAAACCACCAAAAATTTTAACCAGTCATCGTTCTCACAACACTGAGGACCAGTCATTCGAAATGACTTCTCCATGCATTTTATGCATTGGTAAAAGCACTATGATGAAAAGTGTGATATGTTTTCAGGTATCTCCTATACTAATAGAGCCACATGCTCACCGGTTTGCCACATGATGTAGGCCTATGGGACTGAACAAGAAACCACCAAAAATTTTAACCAGTCATCGTTCTCACAACACTGAGGACCAGTCATTCGAAATGACTTCTCCATGCATTTTATACATTTGTAAAAGCACTATGATGAAAAGTGTGATATGTTTTCAGGTATCTCCTATACTAATAGAGCCACATGCTCACCGGTTGCCACATGATGTAGGCCTATGGACTGAACAAGAAACCACCAAAAATTTTAACCAGTCATCGTTCTCACAACACTGAGGACCAGTCATTCGAAATGACTTCTCCATGCATTTTATGCATTGGTAAAAGCACTATGATGAAAAGTGTGATATGTTTTCAGGTATCTCCTATACTAATAGAGCCACATGCTCACTGGTTTGCCACATGATGTAGGCCTATGGACTGAACAAGAAACCACCAAAAATTTTAACCTGTCATCGTTCTCACAACACTGAGGACCAGTCATTCGAAATGACTTCTCCATGCATTTTATGCATTGGTAAAAGCACTATGATGAAAAGTGTGATATGTTTTCAGGTATCTCCTAAACTAATAGAGCCACATGCTCACCGGTTTGCCACATGATGTAGGCCTATGGACTTGAACAAGAAACCACCAAAAAATTTTAACCAGTCATCGTTCTCACAACACTGAGGACCAGTCATTCGAAATGACTTCTCCATGCATTTTATGCATTGGTAAAAGCACTATGATGAAAAGTGTGATATGTTTTCAGGTATCTCCTATACTAATAGAGCCACATGCTCACCGGTTTGCCACATGATGTAGGCCTATGGACTGAACAAGAAACCACCAAAAATTTTAACCAGTCATCGTTCTCACAACACTGAGGACCAGTCATTCGAAATGACTTCTCCATGCATTTTATGCATTGGTAAAAGCACTATGATGAAAAGTGTGATATGTTTTCAGGTATCTCCTATACTAATAGAGTCACATGCTCACCGGTTTTGCCACATGATGTCGGCCCATGGACTGAACAAGAAACCACCAAAAATTTTAACCAGTCATCGTTCTCACAACACTGAGGACCAGTCATTCGAATTGACTTCTCCATGCATTTTATGCATTGGTAAAAGCACTATGATGAAAAGTGTGATATGTTTTCAGGTATCTCCTATACTAATAGAGCCACATGCTCACCGGTTTGCCACATGATGTAGGCCTATGGACTGAACAAGAAACCACCAAAAATTTTAACCAGTCATCGTTCTAACAACACTGAGGACCAGTCATTCGAAATGACTTCTCCATGCATTTTATGCATTGGTAAAAGCACTATGATGAAAAGTGTGATATGTTTTCAGGTATCTCCTATACTAACAGAGCCACATGCTCACCGGTTTGCTCACATGATGTAGGCCTATGGACTGAACAAGAAACCACCAAAAATTTTAACCAGTCATCGTTCTCACAACACTGAGGACCAGTCATTCGAAATGACTTCTCCATGCATTTTATGCATTGGTAAAAGCACTATGATGAAAAGTGTGATATGTTTTCAGGTATCTCCTATACTAATAGAGCCACATGCTCACCGGTTTGCCACATGATGTAGGCATATGGACTGAACAAGAACCACCAAAAATTTTAACCAGTCATCGTTCTCACAACACTGAGGACCAGTCATTCGAAATGACTTCTCCATGCATTTTATGCATTGGTAAAAGCACTATGATGAAAAGTGTGATATGTTTTCAGGTATCTCCTATACTAATAGAGCCACATGCTCACCGGTTTGCACATGATGTAGGCCTATGGACTGAACAAGAAACCACCAAAAATTTTAACCAGTCAGCGTTCTCACAACACTGAGGACCAGTCATTCGAAATGACTTCTCCATGCATTTTATGCATTGGTAAAAGCACTATGATGAAAAGTGTGATATGTTTTCAGGTATCTCCTATACTAATAGAGCCACATGCTCACCGGTTTGCCACATGATGTAGGCCTATGGACTGAACAAGAAACCACCAAAAATTTTAACCAGTCATCGTTCTCACAACACTGAGGACCAGTCATTCGAAATGACTTCTCCATGCATTTTATGCATTGGTAAAAGCACTATGATGAAAAGTGTGATATGTTTTCAGGTATCTCCTATACTAATAGAGCCACATGCTCACCGGTTTGCCACATGATGTAGGCCTCATGGACTGAACAAGAAACCACCAAAAATTTTAACCAGTCATCGTTCTCACAACACTGAGGACCAGTCATTCGAAATGACTTCTCCATGCATTTTATGCATTGGTAAAAGCACTATGATGAAAAGTGTGATATGTTTTCAGGTATCTCCTATACTAATAGAGCCACATGCTCACCGGTTTGCCACATGATGTAGGCCTATGGACTGAACAAGAAACCACCAAAAATTTTAACCAGTCATTGTTCTCACAACACTGAGGACCAATCATTCGAAATGACTTCTCCATGCATTTTATGCATTGGTAAAAGCACTATGATGAAAAGTGTGATATGTTTTCAGGTATCTCCTATACTAATAGAGCCACATGCTCACTGGTTTGCCACATGATGTAGGCCTATGGAACTGAACAAGAAACCACCAAAAATTTTAACCAGTCATCGTTCTCACAACACTGAGGACCAGTCATTCGAAATGACTTCTCCATGCATTTTATGCATTGGTAAAAGCACTATGATGAAAAGTGTGATATGTTTTCAGGTATCTCCCTAATACTAATAGAGCCACATGCTCACCGGTTTGCCACATGATGTAGGCCTATGGACTGAACAAGAAACCACCAAAAATTTTAACCAGTCAGCGTTCTCACAACACTGAGGACCAGTCATTCGAAATGACTTCTCCATGCATTTTATGCATTGGTAAAAGCACTATGATGAAAAGTGTGATATGTTTTCAGGTATCTCCTAAACTAATAGAGCCACATGCTCACCGGTTTGCCACATGATGTAGGCCTATGGACTGAACAAGAAACGACCAAAAATTTTAACCAGTCATCGTTCTCACAACACTGAGGACCAGTCATTCGAAATGACTTCTCCATGCATTTTATGCATTGGTAAAAGCACTATGATGAAAAGTGTGATATGTTTTTCAGGTATCTCCTATACTAATAGAGCCACATGCTCACCGGTTTACCACATGATGTAGGCCTATGGACTGAACAAGAAACCACCAAAAATTTTAACCAGTCATCATTCTCACAACACTGAGGACCAGTCATTCGAAATGACTTCTCCATGCATTTTATGCATTGGTAAAAGCACTATGATGAAAAGTGTGATATGTTTTCAGGTATCTCCTATACTAATAGAGCCACATGCTCACCGGTTTGCCACATGATGTAGGCCCATGGACTGAACAAGAAACCACCAAAAATTTTAACCAGTCATCGTTCTCACAACACTGAGGACCAGTCATTCGAATTGACTTCTCCATGCATTTTATGCATTGGTAAAAGCACTATGATGAAAAGGTGTGATATGTTTTCAGGTATCTCCTATACTAATAGAGTCACATGCTCACCGGTTTGCCACATGATGTAGGCCCATGGACTGAACAAGAAACCACCAAAAATTTTAACCAGTCATCGTTCTCACAACACTGAGGACCAGTCATTCGAATTGACTTCTCCATGCATTTTATGCATTGGTAAAAGCACTATGATGAAAAGTGTGATATGTTTTCAGGTATCTCCTATACTAATAGAGCCACATGCTCACCGGTTTGCCACATGATGTAGGCCTATGGACTGAACAAGAAACCACCAAAAATTTTAACCAGTCATCGTTCTAACAACACTGAGGACCAGTCATTCGAAATGACTTCTCCATGCATTTTTATGCATTGGTAAAAGCACTATGATGAAAAGTGTGATATGTTTTCAGGTATCTCCTATACTAATAGAGCCACATGCTCACCGGTTTGCCACATGATGTAGGCCTATGGACTGAACAAGAAACCACCAAAAATTTAACCAGTCATCGTTCTCACAACACTGAGGACCAGTCATTCGAAATGACTTCTCCATGCATTTTATGCATTGGTAAAGCACTATGATGAAAAGTGTGATATGTTTTCAGGTATCTCCTATACTATAGAGCCACATGCTCACCGGTTTGCCACATGATGTAGGCCTATGGACTGAACTAGAAACCACCAAAAATTTTAACCAGTCATCATTCTCACAACACTGAGGACCAGTCATTCGAAATGACTTCTCCATGCATTTTCTGCATTGGTAAAAGCACTATGATGAAAAGTGTGATATGTTTTCAGGTATCTCCTATACTAATAGAGCCACATGCTCACCGGTTTGCCACATGATGTAGGCCTATGGACTGAACAAGAAACCACCAAAAATTTTAACCAGTCATCGTTCTCACAACACTGAGGACCAGTCATTCGAAATGACTTCTCCATGCATTTTATGCATTGGTAAAAGCACTATGATGAAAAGTGTGATATGTTTTCAGGTATCTCCTATACTAATAGAGCCACATGCTCACCGTTTGCCACATGATGTAGGCCTATGGACTGAACAAGAAACCACCAAAAATTTTAACCAGTCATCGTTCTCACAACACTGAGGACCAGTCATTCGAAATGACTTCTCCATGCATTTTATGCATTGGTAAAAGCACTATGATGAAAAGTGTGATATGTTTTCAGGTATCTCCTATACTAATAGAGCCACATGCTCACCGGTTTGCCACATGAATGTAGGCCTATGGTACTGAACAAGAAACCACCAAAAATTTTAACCAGTCATCGTTCTCACAACACTGAGGACCAGTCATTCGAAATGACTTCTCCATGCATTTTATGCATTGGTAAAAGCACTATGATGAAAAGTGTGATATGTTTTCAGGTATCTCCTATACTAATAGAGCCACATGCTCACCGGTTTGCCACATGATGTAGGCCTATGGACTGAACAAGAAACCACCAAAAATTTTAACCAGTCATCGTTCTCACAACACTGAGGACCAGTCATTCGAAATGACTTCTCCATGCATTTTATGCATTGGTAAAAGCACTATGATGAAAAGTGTGATATGTTTTCAGGTATCTCCTATACTAATAGAGCCACATGCTCACCGGTTTGCCACATGATGTAGGCCTATGGACTGAACAAGAAACCACCAAAAATTTTAACCAGTCATCGTTCTCACAACACTGAGGACCAGTCATTCGAAATGACTTCTCCATGCATTTTATGCATTGGTAAAAGCACTATGATGAAAAGTGTGATATGTTTTCAGGTATCTCCTATACTAATAGAGCCACATGCTCACCGGTTTGCCACATGATGTAGGCCTATGGACTGAACAAGAAACCACCAAAAATTTTAACCAGTCATCGTTCTCACAACACTGCGGACCAGTCATTCGAAATGACTTCTCCATGCATTTTATGCATTGGTAAAAGCACTATGATGAAAAGTGTGATATGTTTTCAGGTATCTCCTATACTAATAGAGCCACATGCTCACCGGTTTGCCACATGATGTAGGCCCATGGACTGAACAAGAAACCACCAAAAATTTTAACCAGTCATCGTTCTCACAACACTGAGGACCAGTCATTCGAAATGACTTCTCCATGCATTTTATGCATTGGTAAAAGCACTATGATGAAAAGTGTGATATGTTTTCAGGTATCTCCTATACTAATAGAGCCACATGCTCACCGGTTTGCCACATGATGTAGGCCTATGGACTGAACAAGAAACCACCAAAAATTTTAACCAGTCATCGTTCTCACAACACTGAGGACCAGTCATTCGATATGACTTCTCCATGCATTTTATGCATTGGTAAAAGCACTATGATGAAAAGTGTGATATGTTTTCAGGTATCTCCTATACTAATAGAGCCACATGCTCACCGGTTTGCCACATGATGTAGGCCTATGGACTGAACAAGAAACCACCAAAAATTTTAACCAGTCATCGTACTCACAACACTGAGGACCAGTCATTCGAAATGACTTCTCCATGCATTTTATGCATTGGTAAAAGCACTATGATGAAAAGTGTGATATGTTTTCAGGTATCTCCTATACTAATAGAGCCACATGCTCACCGGTTTGCCACATGATGTAGGCCTATGGACTGAACAAGAAACCACCAAAAATTTTAACCAGTCATCGTTCTCACAACACTGAGGACCAGTCATTCGAAATGACTTCTCCATGCATTTTATGCATTGGTAAAAGCACTATGATGAAAAGTGTGATATGTTTTCAGGTATCTCCTATACTAATAGAGCCACATGCTCACCGGTTTGCCACATGATGTAGGCCTATGGACTGAACAAGAAACCACCAAAAATTTTAACCAGTCATCGTTCTCACAACACTGAGGACCAGTCATTCGAAATGACTTCTCCATGCATTTTATGCATTGGTAAAAGCACTATGATGAAAAGTGTGATATGTTTTCAGGTATCTCCAATACTAATAGAGCCACATGCTCACCGGTTTGCCACATGATGTAGGCCTATGGACTGAACAAGAAACCACCAAAAATTTTAACCAGTCATCATTCTCACAACACTGAGGACCAGTCATTCGAAATGACTTCTCCATGTATTTTCTGCATTGGTAAAAGCACTATGATGAAAAGTGTGATATGTTTTCAGGTATCTCCTATACTAATAGAGCCACATGCTCACCGGTTTGCCACATGATGTAGGCCTATGGACTGAACAAGAAACCACCAAAAATTTTAACCAGTCATCGTTCTCACAACACTGAGGACCAGTCATTCGAAATGACTTCTCCATGCATTTTATGCATTGGTAAAAGCACTATGATGAAAAGTGTGATATGTTTTCAGGTATCTCCTATACTAATAGAGCCACATGCTCACCGGTTTGCCACATGATGTAGGCCTATGGACTGAACAAGAAACCACCAAAAATTTTAACCAGTCATCATTCTCACAACACTGAGGACCAGTCATTCGAAATGACTTCTCCATGCATTTTCTGCATTGGTAAAAGCACTATGATGAAAAGTGTGATATGTTTTCAGGTATCTCCTATACTAATAGAGCCACATGCTCACCATTTTGCCACATGATGTAGGCCTATGGACTGAACAAGAAACCACCAAAAATTTTAACCAGTCATCGTTCTCACAACACTGAGGACCAGTCATTCGAAATGACTTCTCCATGCATTTTATGCATTGGTAAAAGCACTATGATGAAAAGTGTGATATGTTTTCAGGTATCTCCTATACTAATAGAGCCACATGCTCACCGGTTTGCCACATGATGTAGGCCCATGGACTGAACAAGAAACCACCAAAAATTTTAACCAGTCATCGTTCTCACAACACTGAGGACCAGTCATTCGAAATGACTTCTCCATGCATTTTATGCATTGGTAAAAGCACTATGATGAAAAGTGTGATATGTTTTCAGGTATCTCCTATACTAATAGAGCCACATGCTCACCGGTTTGCCACATGATGTAGGCCTATGGACTGAACAAGAAACCACCAAAAATTTTAACCAGTCATCGTTCTCACAACACTGAGGACCAGTCATTCGAAATGACTTCTCCATGCATTTTATGCATTGGTAAAAGCACTATGATGAAAAGTGTGATATGTTTTCAGGTATCTCCTATACTAATAGAGCCACATGCTCACCGGTTTGCCACATGATGTAGGCCTATGGACTGAACAAGAAACCACCAAAAATTTTAACCAGTCATCGTTCTCACAACACTGAGGACCAGTCATTCGAAATGACTTCTCCATGCATTTTATGCATTGGTAAAAGCACTATGATGAAAAGTGTGATATGTTTTCAGGTTTCTCCTATACTAATAGAGCCACATGCTCACCGGTTTGCCACATGATGTAGGCCCATGGACTGAACAAGAAACCACCAAATATTTTAACCAGTCATCGTTCTCACAACACTGAGGACCAGTCATTCGAAATGACTTCTCCATGCATTTTATGCATTGGTAAAAGCACTATGATGAAAAGTGTGATATGTTTTCAGGTATCTCCTATACTAATAGAGCCACATGCTCACCGGTTTGCCACATGATGTAGGCCTATGGACTGAACAAGAAACCACCAAAAATTTTAACCAGTCATCGTTCTCACAACACTGAGGACCAGTCATTCGATATGACTTCTCCATGCATTTTATGCATTGGTAAAAGCACTATGATGAAAAGTGTGATATGTTTTCAGGTATCTCCTATACTAATAGAGCCACATGCTCACCGGTTTGCCACATGATGTAGGCCTATGGACTGAACAAGAAACCACCAAAAATTTTAACCAGTCATCGTACTCACAACACTGAGGACCAGTCATTCGAAATGACTTCTCCATGCATTTTATGCATTGGTAAAAGCACTATGATGAAAAGTGTGATATGTTTTCAGGTATCTCCTATACTAATAGAGCCACATGCTCACCGGTTTGCCACATGATGTAGGCCTATGGACTGAACAAGAAACCACCAAAAATTTTAACCAGTCATCGTTCTCACAACACTGAGGACCAGTCATTCGAAATGACTTCTCCATGCATTTTATGCATTGGTAAAAGCACTATGATGAAAAGTGTGATATGTTTTCAGGTATCTCCTATACTAATAGAGCCACATGCTCACCGGTTTGCCACATGATGTAGGCCTATGGACTGAACAAGAAACCACCAAAAATTTTAACCAGTCATCATTCTCACAACACTGAGGACCAGTCATTCGAAATGACTTCTCCATGCATTTTCTGCATTGGTAAAAGCACTATGATGAAAAGTGTGATATGTTTTCAGGTATCTCCTATACTAATAGAACCACATGCTCACCATTTTGCCACATGATGTAGGCCTATGGACTGAACAAGAAACCACCAAAAATTTTAACCAGTCATCGTTCTCACAACACTGAGGACCAGTCATTCGAAATGACTTCTCCATGCATTTTATGCATTGGTAAAAGCACTATGATGAAAAGTGTGATATGTTTTCAGGTATCTCCTATACTAATAGAGCCACATGCTCACCGGTTTGCCACATGATGTAGGCCCATGGACTGAACAAGAAACCACCAAAAATTTTAACCAGTCATCGTTCTCACAACACTGAGGACCAGTCATTCGAAATGACTTCTCCATGCATTTTATGCATTGGTAAAAGCACTATGATGAAAAGTGTGATATGTTTTCAGGTATCTCCTATACTAATAGAGCCACATGCTCACCGGTTTGCCACATGATGTAGGCCTATGGACTGAACAAGAAACCACCAAAAATTTTAACCAGTCATCGTTCTCACAACACTGAGGACCAGTCATTCGAAATGACTTCTCCATGCATTTTATGCATTGGTAAAAGCACTATGATGAAAAGTGTGATATGTTTTCAGGTATCTCCTATACTAATAGAGCCACATGCTCACCGGTTTGCCACATGATGTAGGCCTATGGACTGAACAAGAAACCACCAAAAATTTTAACCAGTCATCGTTCTCACAACACTGAGGACCAGTCATTCGAAATGACTTCTCCATGCATTTTATGCATTGGTAAAAGCACTATGATGAAAAGTGTGATATGTTTTCAGGTATCTCCTATACTAATAGAGCCACATGCTCACCGGTTTGCCACATGATGTAGGCCTATGGACTGAACAAGAAACCACCAAAAATTTTAACCAGTCATCATTCTCACAACACTGAGGACCAGTCATTCGAAATGACTTCTCCATGCATTTTCTGCATTGGTAAAAGCACTATGATGAAAAGTGTGATATGTTTTCAGGTATCTCCTATACTAATAGAGCCACATGCTCACCATTTTGCCACATGATGTAGGCCTATGGACTGAACAAGAAACCACCAAAAATTTTAACCAGTCATCGTTCTCACAACACTGAGGACCAGTCATTCGAAATGACTTCTCCATGCATTTTATGCATTGGTAAAAGCACTATGATGAAAAGTGTGATATGTTTTCAGGTATCTCCTATACTAATAGAGCCACATGCTCACCGGTTTGCCACATGATGTAGGCCCATGGACTGAACAAGAAACCACCAAAAATTTTAACCAGTCATCGTTCTCACAACACTGAGGACCAGTCATTCGAAATGACTTCTCCATGCATTTTATGCATTGGTAAAAGCACTATGATGAAAAGTGTGATATGTTTTCAGGTATCTCCTATACTAATAGAGCCACATGCTCACCGGTTTGCCACATGATGTAGGCCTATGGACTGAACAAGAAACCACCAAAAATTTTAACCAGTCATCGTTCTCACAACACTGAGGACCAGTCATTCGAAATGACTTCTCCATGCATTTTATGCATTGGTAAAAGCACTATGATGAAAAGTGTGATATGTTTTCAGGTATCTCCTATACTAATAGAGCCACATGCTCACCGGTTTGCCACATGATGTAGGCCTATGGACTGAACAAGAAACCACCAAAAATTTTAACCAGTCATCGTTCTCACAACACTGAGGACCAGTCATTCGAAATGACTTCTCCATGCATTTTATGCATTGGTAAAAGCACTATGATGAAAAGTGTGATATGTTTTCAGGTTTCTCCTATACTAATAGAGCCACATGCTCACCGGTTTGCCACATGATGTAGGCCCATGGACTGAACAAGAAATCACCAAATATTTTAACCAGTCATCGTTCTCACAACACTGAGGACCAGTCATTCGAAATGACTTCTCCATGCATTTTATGCATTGGTAAAAGCACTATGATGAAAAGTGTGATATGTTTTCAGGTATCTCCTATACTAATAGAGCCACATGCTCACCGGTTTGCCACATGATGTAGGCCTATGGACTGAACAAGAAACCACCAAAAATTTTAACCAGTCATCGTTCTCACAACACTGAGGACCAGTCATTCGATATGACTTCTCCATGCATTTTATGCATTGGTAAAAGCACTATGATGAAAAGTGTGATATGTTTTCAGGTATCTCCTATACTAATAGAGCCACATGCTCACCGGTTTGCCACATGATGTAGGCCTATGGACTGAACAAGAAACCACCAAAAATTTTAACCAGTCATCGTACTCACAACACTGAGGACCAGTCATTCGAAATGACTTCTCCATGCATTTTATGCATTGGTAAAAGCACTATGATGAAAAGTGTGATATGTTTTCAGGTATCTCCTATACTAATAGAGCCACATGCTCACCGGTTTGCCACATGATGTAGGCCTATGGACTGAACAAGAAACCACCAAAAATTTTAACCAGTCATCGTTCTCACAACACTGAGGACCAGTCATTCGAAATGACTTCTCCATGCATTTTATGCATTGGTAAAAGCACTATGATGAAAAGTGTGATATGTTTTCAGGTATCTCCTATACTAATAGAGCCACATGCTCACCGGTTTGCCACATGATGTAGGCCTATGGACTGAACAAGAAACCACCACAAATGTTAACCAGTCATCGTTCTCACAACACTGAGGACCAGTCATTCGAAATGACTTCTCCATGCATTTTATGCATTGGTAAAAGCACTATGATGAAAAGTGTGATATGTTTTCAGGTATCTCCTATACTAATAGAGCCACATGCTCACCGGTTTGCCACATGATGTAGGCCTATGGACTGAACAAGAAACCACCAAAAATTTTAACCAGTCATCATTCTCACAACACTGAGGACCAGTCATTCGAAATGACTTCTCCATGCATTTTCTGCATTGGTAAAAGCACTATGATGAAAAGTGTGATATGTTTTCAGGTATCTCCTATACTAATAGAGCCACATGCTCACCGGTTTGCCACATGATGTAGGCCTATGGACTGAACAAGAAACCACCAAAAATTTTAACCAGTCATCGTTCTCACAACACTGAGGACCAGTCATTCGAAATGACTTCTCCATGCATTTTATGCATTGGTAAAAGCACTATGATGAAAAGTGTGATATGTTTTCAGGTATCTCCTATACTAATAGAGCCACATGCTCACCGGTTTGCCACATGATGTAGGCCTATGGACTGAACAAGAAACCACCAAAAATTTTAACCAGTCATCGTTCTCACAACACTGAGGACCAGTCATTCGAAATGACTTCTCCATGCATTTTATACATTGGTAAAAGCACTATGATGAAAAGTGTGATATGTTTTCAGGTATCTCCTATACTAATAGAGCCACATGCTCACCGGTTTGCCACATGATGTAGGCCTATGGACTGAACAAGAAACCACCAAAAATTTTAACCAGTCATCGTTCTCACAACACTGAGGACCAGTCATTCGAAATGACTTCTCCATGCATTTTATGCATTGGTAAAAGCACTATGATGAAAAGTGTGATATGTTTTCAGGTATCTCCTATACTAATAGAGCCACATGCTCACCGGTTTGCCACATGATGTAGGCCTATGGACTGAACAAGAAACCACCAAAAATTTTAACCAGTCATCGTTCTCACAACACTGAGGACCAGTCATTCGAAATGACTTCTCCATGCATTTTATGCATTGGTAAAAGCACTATGATGAAAAGTGTGATATGTTTTCAGGTATCTCCTATACTAATAGAGCCACATGCTCACCGGTTTGCCACATGATGTAGGCCTATGGACTGAACAAGAAACCACCAAAAATTTTAACCAGTCATCATTCTCACAACACTGAGGACCAGTCATTCGAAATGACTTCTCCATGCATTTTATGCATTGGTAAAAGCACTATGATGAAAAGTGTGATATGTTTTCAGGTATCTCCTATACTAATAGAGCCACATGCTCACCGGTTTGCCACATGATGTAGGCCTATGGACTGAACAAGAAACCACCAAAAATTTTAACCAGTCATCATTCTCACAACACTGAGGACCAGTCATTCGAAATGACTTCTCCATGCATTTTCTGCATTGGTAAAAGCACTATGATGAAAAGTGTGATATGTTTTCAGGTATCTCCTATACTAATAGAGCCACATGCTCACCGGTTTGCCACATGATGTAGGCCTATGGACTGAACAAGAAACCACCAAAAATTTTAACCAGTCATCGTTCTCACAACACTGAGGACCAGTCATTCGAAATGACTTCTCCATGCATTTTATGCATTGGTAAAAGCACTATGATGAAAAGTGTGATATGTTTTCAGGTATCTCCTATACTAATAGAGCCACATGCTCACCGGTTTGCCACATGATGTAGGCCTATGGACTGAACAAGAAACCACCAAAAATTTTAACCAGTCATCGTTCTCACAACACTGAGGACCAGTCATTCGAAATGACTTCTCCATGCATTTTATGCATTGGTAAAAGCACTATGATGAAAAGTGTGATATGTTTTCAGGTATCTCCTATACTAATAGAGCCACATGCTCACCGGTTTGCCACATGATGTAGGCCTATGGACTGAACAAGAAACCACCAAAAATTTTAACCAGTCATCGTTCTCACAACACTGAGGACCAGTCATTCGAAATGACTTCTCCATGCATTTTATGCATTGGTAAAAGCACTATGATGAAAAGTGTGATATGTTTTCAGGTATCTCCTATACTAATAGAGCCACATGCTCACCGGTTTGCCACATGATGTAGGCCTATGGACTGAACAAGAAACCACCAAAAATTTTAACCAGTCATCGTTCTCACAACACTGAGGACCAGTCATTCGAAATGACTTCTCCATGCATTTTATGCATTGGTAAAAGCACTATGATGAAAAGTGTGATATGTTTTCAGGTATCTCCTATACTAATAGAGCCACATGCTCACCGGTTTGCCACATGATGTAGGCCTATGGACTGAACAAGAAACCACCAAAAATTTTAACCAGTCATCGTTCTCACAACACTGAGGACCAGTCATTCGAAATGACTTCTCCATGCATTTTATGCATTGGTAAAAGCACTATGATGAAAAGTGTGATATGTTTTCAGGTATCTCCTATACTAATAGAGCCACATGCTCACCGGTTTGCCACATGATGTAGGCCTATGGACTGAACAAGAAACCACCAAAAATTTTAACCAGTCATCATTCTCACAACACTGAGGACCAGTCATTCGAAATGACTTCTCCATGCATTTTCTGCATTGGTAAAAGCACTATGATGAAAAGTGTGATATGTTTTCAGGTATCTCCTATACTAATAGAGCCACATGCTCACCGGTTTGCCACATGATGTAGGCCTATGGACTGAACAAGAAACCACCAAAAATTTTAACCAGTCATCGTTCTCACAACACTGAGGACCAGTCATTCGAAATGACTTCTCCATGCATTTTATGCATTGGTAAAAGCACTATGATGAAAAGTGTGATATGTTTTCAGGTATCTCCTATACTAATAGAGCCACATGCTCACCGGTTTGCCACATGATGTAGGCCTATGGACTGAACAAGAAACCACCAAAAATTTTAACCAGTCATCGTTCTCACAACACTGAGGACCAGTCATTCGAAATGACTTCTCCATGCATTTTATACATTGGTAAAAGCACTATGATGAAAAGTGTGATATGTTTTCAGGTATCTCCTATAGTAATAGAGCCACATGCTCACCGGTTTGCCACATGATGTAGGCCTATGGACTGAACAAGAAACCACCAAAAATTTTAACCAGTCATCGTTCTCACAACACTGAGGACCAGTCATTCGAAATGACTTCTCCATGCATTTTATGCATTGGTAAAAGCACTATGATGAAAAGTGTGATATGTTTTCAGGTATCTCCTATACTAATAGAGCCACATGCTCACCGGTTTGCCACATGATGTAGGCCTATGGACTGAACAAGAAACCACCAAAAATTTTAACCAGTCATCGTTCTCACAACACTGAGGACCAGTCATTCGAAATGACTTCTCCATGCATTTTATGCATTGGTAAAAGCACTATGATGAAAAGTGTGATATGTTTTCAGGTATCTCCTATACTAATAGAGCCACATGCTCACCGGTTTGCCACATGATGTAGGCCTATGGACTGAACAAGAAACCACCAAAAATTTTAACCAGTCATCGTTCTCACAACACTGAGGACCAGTCATTCGAAATGACTTCTCCATGCATTTTATGCATTGGTAAAAGCACTATGATGAAAAGTGTGATATGTTTTCAGGTATCTCCTATACTAATAGAGCCACATGCTCACCGGTTTGCCACATGATGTAGGCCTATGGACTGAACAAGAAACCACCAAAAATTTTAACCAGTCATCGTTCTCACAACACTGAGGACCAGTCATTCGAAATGACTTCTCCATGCATTTTATGCATTGGTAAAAGCACTATGATGAAAAGTGTGATATGTTTTCAGGTATCTCCTATACTAATAGAGCCACATGCTCACCGGTTTGCCACATGATGTAGGCCTATGGACTGAACAAGAAACCACCAAAAATTTTAACCAGTCATCGTTCTCACAACACTGAGGACCAGTCATTCAAAATGACTTCTCCATGCATTTTATGCATTGGTAAAAGCACTATGATGAAAAGTGTGATATGTTTTCAGGTATCTCCTATACTAATAGAGCCACATGCTCACCGGTTTGCCACATGATGTAGGCCTATGGACTGAACAAGAAACCACCAAAAATTTTAACCAGTCATCGTTCTCACAACACTGAGGACCAGTCATTCGAAATGACTTCTCCATGCATTTTATGCATTGGTAAAAGCACTATGATGAAAAGTGTGATATGTTTTCAGGTATCTCCTATACTAATAGAGCCACATGCTCACCGGTTTGCCACATGATGTAGGCCTATGGACTGAACAAGAAACCACCAAAAATTTTAACCAGTCATCGTTCTCACAACACTGAGGACCAGTCATTCGAAATGACTTCTCCATGCATTTTATGCATTGGTAAAAGCACTATGATGAAAAGTGTGATATGTTTTCAGGTATCTCCTATACTAATAGAGCCACATGCTCACCGGTTTGCCACATGATGTAGGCCTATGGACTGAACAAGAAACCACCAAAAATTTTAACCAGTCATCATTCTCACAACACTGAGGACCAGTCATTCGAAATGACTTCTCCATGCATTTTATGCATTGGTAAAAGCACTATGATGAAAAGTGTGATATGTTTTCAGGTATCTCCTATACTAATAGAGCCACATGCTCACCGGTTTGCCACATGATGTAGGCCTATGGACTGAACAAGAAACCACCAAAAATTTTAACCAGTCATCATTCTCACAACACTGAGGACCAGTCATTCGAAATGACTTCTCCATGCATTTTCTGCATTGGTAAAAGCACTATGATGAAAAGTGTGATATGTTTTCAGGTATCTCCTATACTAATAGAGCCACATGCTCACCGGTTTGCCACATGATGTAGGCCTATGGACTGAACAAGAAACCACCAAAAATTTTAACCAGTCATCGTTCTCACAACACTGAGGACCAGTCATTCGAAATGACTTCTCCATGCATTTTATGCATTGGTAAAAGCACTATGATGAAAAGTGTGATATGTTTTCAGGTATCTCCTATACTAATAGAGCCACATGCTCACCGGTTTGCCACATGATGTAGGCCTATGGACTGAACAAGAAACCACCAAAAATTTTAACCAGTCATCGTTCTCACAACACTGAGGACCAGTCATTCGAAATGACTTCTCCATGCATTTTATGCATTGGTAAAAGCACTATGATGAAAAGTGTGATATGTTTTCAGGTATCTCCTATACTAATAGAGCCACATGCTCACCGGTTTGCCACATGATGTAGGCCCATGGACTGAACAAGAAACCACCAAAAATTTTAACCAGTCATCGTTCTCACAACACTGAGGACCAGTCATTCGAAATGACTTCTCCATGCATTTTATGCATTGGTAAAAGCACTATGATGAAAAGTGTGATATGTTTTCAGGTATCTCCTATACTAATAGAGCCACATGCTCACCGGTTTGCCACATGATGTAGGCCTATGGACTGAACAAGAAACCACCAAAAATTTTAACCAGTCATCGTTCTCACAACACTGAGGACCAGTCATTCGAAATGACTTCTCCATGCATTTTATGCATTGGTAAAAGCACTATGATGAAAAGTGTGATATGTTTTCAGGTATCTCCTATACTAATAGAGCCACATGCTCACCGGTTTGCCACATGATGTAGGCCTATGGACTGAACAAGAAACCACCAAAAATTTTAACCAGTCATCGTTCTCACAACACTGAGGACCAGTCATTCGAAATGACTTCTCCATGCATTTTATGCATTGGTAAAAGCACTATGATGAAAAGTGTGATATGTTTTCAGGTTTCTCCTATACTAATAGAGCCACATGCTCACCGGTTTGCCACATGATGTAGGCCCATGGACTGAACAAGAAACCACCAAATATTTTAACCAGTCATCGTTCTCACAACACTGAGGACCAGTCATTCGAAATGACTTCTCCATGCATTTTATGCATTGGTAAAAGCACTATGATGAAAAGTGTGATATGTTTTCAGGTATCTCCTATACTAATAGAGCCACATGCTCACCGGTTTGCCACATGATGTAGGCCTATGGACTGAACAAGAAACCACCAAAAATTTTAACCAGTCATCGTTCTCACAACACTGAGGACCAGTCATTCGATATGACTTCTCCATGCATTTTATGCATTGGTAAAAGCACTATGATGAAAAGTGTGATATGTTTTCAGGTATCTCCTATACTAATAGAGCCACATGCTCACCGGTTTGCCACATGATGTAGGCCTATGGACTGAACAAGAAACCACCAAAAATTTTAACCAGTCATCGTACTCACAACACTGAGGACCAGTCATTCGAAATGACTTCTCCATGCATTTTATGCATTGGTAAAAGCACTATGATGAAAAGTGTGATATGTTTTCAGGTATCTCCTATACTAATAGAGCCACATGCTCACCGGTTTGCCACATGATGTAGGCCTATGGACTGAACAAGAAACCACCAAAAATTTTAACCAGTCATCGTTCTCACAACACTGAGGACCAGTCATTCGAAATGACTTCTCCATGCATTTTATGCATTGGTAAAAGCACTATGATGAAAAGTGTGATATGTTTTCAGGTATCTCCTATACTAATAGAGCCACATGCTCACCGGTTTGCCACATGATGTAGGCCTATGGACTGAACAAGAAACCACCACAAATGTTAACCAGTCATCGTTCTCACAACACTGAGGACCAGTCATTCGAAATGACTTCTCCATGCATTTTATGCATTGGTAAAAGCACTATGATGAAAAGTGTGATATGTTTTCAGGTATCTCCTATACTAATAGAGCCACATGCTCACCGGTTTGCCACATGATGTAGGCCTATGGACTGAACAAGAAACCACCAAAAATTTTAACCAGTCATCATTCTCACAACACTGAGGACCAGTCATTCGAAATGACTTCTCCATGCATTTTCTGCATTGGTAAAAGCACTATGATGAAAAGTGTGATATGTTTTCAGGTATCTCCTATACTAATAGAGCCACATGCTCACCGGTTTGCCACATGATGTAGGCCTATGGACTGAACAAGAAACCACCAAAAATTTTAACCAGTCATCGTTCTCACAACACTGAGGACCAGTCATTCGAAATGACTTCTCCATGCATTTTATGCATTGGTAAAAGCACTATGATGAAAAGTGTGATATGTTTTCAGGTATCTCCTATACTAATAGAGCCACATGCTCACCGGTTTGCCACATGATGTAGGCCTATGGACTGAACAAGAAACCACCAAAAATTTTAACCAGTCATCGTTCTCACAACACTGAGGACCAGTCATTCGAAATGACTTCTCCATGCATTTTATACATTGGTAAAAGCACTATGATGAAAAGTGTGATATGTTTTCAGGTATCTCCTATACTAATAGAGCCACATGCTCACCGGTTTGCCACATGATGTAGGCCTATGGACTGAACAAGAAACCACCAAAAATTTTAACCAGTCATCGTTCTCACAACACTGAGGACCAGTCATTCGAAATGACTTCTCCATGCATTTTATGCATTGGTAAAAGCACTATGATGAAAAGTGTGATATGTTTTCAGGTATCTCCTATACTAATAGAGCCACATGCTCACCGGTTTGCCACATGATGTAGGCCTATGGACTGAACAAGAAACCACCAAAAATTTTAACCAGTCATCGTTCTCACAACACTGAGGACCAGTCATTCGAAATGACTTCTCCATGCATTTTATGCATTGGTAAAAGCACTATGATGAAAAGTGTGATATGTTTTCAGGTATCTCCTATACTAATAGAGCCACATGCTCACCGGTTTGCCACATGATGTAGGCCTATGGACTGAACAAGAAACCACCAAAAATTTTAACCAGTCATCATTCTCACAACACTGAGGACCAGTCATTCGAAATGACTTCTCCATGCATTTTATGCATTGGTAAAAGCACTATGATGAAAAGTGTGATATGTTTTCAGGTATCTCCTATACTAATAGAGCCACATGCTCACCGGTTTGCCACATGATGTAGGCCTATGGACTGAACAAGAAACCACCAAAAATTTTAACCAGTCATCATTCTCACAACACTGAGGACCAGTCATTCGAAATGACTTCTCCATGCATTTTCTGCATTGGTAAAAGCACTATGATGAAAAGTGTGATATGTTTTCAGGTATCTCCTATACTAATAGAGCCACATGCTCACCGGTTTGCCACATGATGTAGGCCTATGGACTGAACAAGAAACCACCAAAAATTTTAACCAGTCATCGTTCTCACAACACTGAGGACCAGTCATTCGAAATGACTTCTCCATGCATTTTATGCATTGGTAAAAGCACTATGATGAAAAGTGTGATATGTTTTCAGGTATCTCCTATACTAATAGAGCCACATGCTCACCGGTTTGCCACATGATGTAGGCCTATGGACTGAACAAGAAACCACCAAAAATTTTAACCAGTCATCGTTCTCACAACACTGAGGACCAGTCATTCGAAATGACTTCTCCATGCATTTTATGCATTGGTAAAAGCACTATGATGAAAAGTGTGATATGTTTTCAGGTATCTCCTATACTAATAGAGCCACATGCTCACCGGTTTGCCACATGATGTAGGCCCATGGACTGAACAAGAAACCACCAAAAATTTTAACCAGTCATCGTTCTCACAACACTGAGGACCAGTCATTCGAAATGACTTCTCCATGCATTTTATGCATTGGTAAAAGCACTATGATGAAAAGTGTGATATGTTTTCAGGTATCTCCTATACTAATAGAGCCACATGCTCACCGGTTTGCCACATGATGTAGGCCTATGGACTGAACAAGAAACCACCAAAAATTTTAACCAGTCATCGTTCTCACAACACTGAGGACCAGTCATTCGAAATGACTTCTCCATGCATTTTATGCATTGGTAAAAGCACTATGATGAAAAGTGTGATATGTTTTCAGGTATCTCCTATACTAATAGAGCCACATGCTCACCGGTTTGCCACATGATGTAGGCCTATGGACTGAACAAGAAACCACCAAAAATTTTAACCAGTCATCGTTCTCACAACACTGAGGACCAGTCATTCGAAATGACTTCTCCATGCATTTTATGCATTGGTAAAAGCACTATGATGAAAAGTGTGATATGTTTTCAGGTTTCTCCTATACTAATAGAGCCACATGCTCACCGGTTTGCCACATGATGTAGGCCCATGGACTGAACAAGAAACCACCAAATATTTTAACCAGTCATCGTTCTCACAACACTGAGGACCAGTCATTCGAAATGACTTCTCCATGCATTTTATGCATTGGTAAAAGCACTATGATGAAAAGTGTGATATGTTTTCAGGTATCTCCTATACTAATAGAGCCACATGCTCACCGGTTTGCCACATGATGTAGGCCTATGGACTGAACAAGAAACCACCAAAAATTTTAACCAGTCATCGTTCTCACAACACTGAGGACCAGTCATTCGATATGACTTCTCCATGCATTTTATGCATTGGTAAAAGCACTATGATGAAAAGTGTGATATGTTTTCAGGTATCTCCTATACTAATAGAGCCACATGCTCACCGGTTTGCCACATGATGTAGGCCTATGGACTGAACAAGAAACCACCAAAAATTTTAACCAGTCATCGTACTCACAACACTGAGGACCAGTCATTCGAAATGACTTCTCCATGCATTTTATGCATTGGTAAAAGCACTATGATGAAAAGTGTGATATGTTTTCAGGTATCTCCTATACTAATAGAGCCACATGCTCACCGGTTTGCCACATGATGTAGGCCTATGGACTGAACAAGAAACCACCAAAAATTTTAACCAGTCATCGTTCTCACAACACTGAGGACCAGTCATTCGAAATGACTTCTCCATGCATTTTATGCATTGGTAAAAGCACTATGATGAAAAGTGTGATATGTTTTCAGGTATCTCCTATACTAATAGAGCCACATGCTCACCGGTTTGCCACATGATGTAGGCCTATGGACTGAACAAGAAACCACCACAAATGTTAACCAGTCATCGTTCTCACAACACTGAGGACCAGTCATTCGAAATGACTTCTCCATGCATTTTATGCATTGGTAAAAGCACTATGATGAAAAGTGTGATATGTTTTCAGGTATCTCCTATACTAATAGAGCCACATGCTCACCGGTTTGCCACATGATGTAGGCCTATGGACTGAACAAGAAACCACCAAAAATTTTAACCAGTCATCATTCTCACAACACTGAGGACCAGTCATTCGAAATGACTTCTCCATGCATTTTCTGCATTGGTAAAAGCACTATGATGAAAAGTGTGATATGTTTTCAGGTATCTCCTATACTAATAGAGCCACATGCTCACCGGTTTGCCACATGATGTAGGCCTATGGACTGAACAAGAAACCACCAAAAATTTTAACCAGTCATCGTTCTCACAACACTGAGGACCAGTCATTCGAAATGACTTCTCCATGCATTTTATGCATTGGTAAAAGCACTATGATGAAAAGTGTGATATGTTTTCAGGTATCTCCTATACTAATAGAGCCACATGCTCACCGGTTTGCCACATGATGTAGGCCTATGGACTGAACAAGAAACCACCAAAAATTTTAACCAGTCATCGTTCTCACAACACTGAGGACCAGTCATTCGAAATGACTTCTCCATGCATTTTATACATTGGTAAAAGCACTATGATGAAAAGTGTGATATGTTTTCAGGTATCTCCTATACTAATAGAGCCACATGCTCACCGGTTTGCCACATGATGTAGGCCTATGGACTGAACAAGAAACCACCAAAAATTTTAACCAGTCATCGTTCTCACAACACTGAGGACCAGTCATTCGAAATGACTTCTCCATGCATTTTATGCATTGGTAAAAGCACTATGATGAAAAGTGTGATATGTTTTCAGGTATCTCCTATACTAATAGAGCCACATGCTCACCGGTTTGCAACATGATGTAGGCCTATGGACTGAACAAGAAACCACCAAAAATTTTAACCAGTCATCGTTCTCACAACACTGAGGACCAGTCATTCGAAATGACTTCTCCATGCATTTTATGCATTGGTAAAAGCACTATGATGAAAAGTGTGATATGTTTTCAGGTATCTCCTATACTAATAGAGCCACATGCTCACCGGTTTGCCACATGATGTAGGCCTATGGACTGAACAAGAAACCACCAAAAATTTTAACCAGTCATCATTCTCACAACACTGAGGACCAGTCATTCGAAATGACTTCTCCATGCATTTTATGCATTGGTAAAAGCACTATGATGAAAAGTGTGATATGTTTTCAGGTATCTCCTATACTAATAGAGCCACATGCTCACCGGTTTGCCACATGATGTAGGCCTATGGACTGAACAAGAAACCACCAAAAATTTTAACCAGTCATCATTCTCACAACACTGAGGACCAGTCATTCGAAATGACTTCTCCATGCATTTTCTGCATTGGTAAAAGCACTATGATGAAAAGTGTGATATGTTTTCAGGTATCTCCTATACTAATAGAGCCACATGCTCACCGGTTTGCCACATGATGTAGGCCTATGGACTGAACAAGAAACCACCAAAAATTTTAACCAGTCATCGTTCTCACAACACTGAGGACCAGTCATTCGAAATGACTTCTCCATGCATTTTATGCATTGGTAAAAGCACTATGATGAAAAGTGTGATATGTTTTCAGGTATCTCCTATACTAATAGAGCCACATGCTCACCGGTTTGCCACATGATGTAGGCCTATGGACTGAACAAGAAACCACCAAAAATTTTAACCAGTCATCGTTCTCACAACACTGAGGACCAGTCATTCGAAATGACTTCTCCATGCATTTTATGCATTGGTAAAAGCACTATGATGAAAAGTGTGATATGTTTTCAGGTATCTCCTATACTAATAGAGCCACATGCTCACCGGTTTGCCACATGATGTAGGCCTATGGACTGAACAAGAAACCACCAAAAATTTTAACCAGTCATCGTTCTCACAACACTGAGGACCAGTCATTCGAAATGACTTCTCCATGCATTTTATGCATTGGTAAAAGCACTATGATGAAAAGTGTGATATGTTTTCAGGTATCTCCTATACTAATAGAGCCACATGCTCACCGGTTTGCCACATGATGTAGGCCTATGGACTGAACAAGAAACCACCAAAAATTTTAACCAGTCATCGTTCTCACAACACTGAGGACCAGTCATTCGAAATGACTTCTCCATGCATTTTATGCATTGGTAAAAGCACTATGATGAAAAGTGTGATATGTTTTCAGGTATCTCCTATACTAATAGAGCCACATGCTCACCGGTTTGCCACATGATGTAGGCCTATGGACTGAACAAGAAACCACCAAAAATTTTAACCAGTCATCGTTCTCACAACACTGAGGACCAGTCATTCGAAATGACTTCTCCATGCATTTTATGCATTGGTAAAAGCACTATGATGAAAAGTGTGATATGTTTTCAGGTATCTCCTATACTAATAGAGCCACATGCTCACCGGTTTGCCACATGATGTAGGCCTATGGACTGAACAAGAAACCACCAAAAATTTTAACCAGTCATCATTCTCACAACACTGAGGACCAGTCATTCGAAATGACTTCTCCATGCATTTTCTGCATTGGTAAAAGCACTATGATGAAAAGTGTGATATGTTTTCAGGTATCTCCTATACTAATAGAGCCACATGCTCACCGGTTTGCCACATGATGTAGGCCTATGGACTGAACAAGAAACCACCAAAAATTTTAACCAGTCATCGTTCTCACAACACTGAGGACCAGTCATTCGAAATGACTTCTCCATGCATTTTATGCATTGGTAAAAGCACTATGATGAAAAGTGTGATATGTTTTCAGGTATCTCCTATACTAATAGAGCCACATGCTCACCGGTTTGCCACATGATGTAGGCCTATGGACTGAACAAGAAACCACCAAAAATTTTAACCAGTCATCGTTCTCACAACACTGAGGACCAGTCATTCGAAATGACTTCTCCATGCATTTTATACATTGGTAAAAGCACTATGATGAAAAGTGTGATATGTTTTCAGGTATCTCCTATACTAATAGAGCCACATGCTCACCGGTTTGCCACATGATGTAGGCCTATGGACTGAACAAGAAACCACCAAAAATTTTAACCAGTCATCGTTCTCACAACACTGAGGACCAGTCATTCGAAATGACTTCTCCATGCATTTTATGCATTGGTAAAAGCACTATGATGAAAAGTGTGATATGTTTTCAGGTATCTCCTATACTAATAGAGCCACATGCTCACCGGTTTGCCACATGATGTAGGCCTATGGACTGAACAAGAAACCACCAAAAATTTTAACCAGTCATCGTTCTCACAACACTGAGGACCAGTCATTCGAAATGACTTCTCCATGCATTTTATGCATTGGTAAAAGCACTATGATGAAAAGTGTGATATGTTTTCAGGTATCTCCTATACTAATAGAGCCACATGCTCACCGGTTTGCCACATGATGTAGGCCTATGGACTGAACAAGAAACCACCAAAAATTTTAACCAGTCATCGTTCTCACAACACTGAGGACCAGTCATTCGAAATGACTTCTCCATGCATTTTATGCATTGGTAAAAGCACTATGATGAAAAGTGTGATATGTTTTCAGGTATCTCCTATACTAATAGAGCCACATGCTCACCGGTTTGCCACATGATGTAGGCCTATGGACTGAACAAGAAACCACCAAAAATTTTAACCAGTCATCGTTCTCACAACACTGAGGACCAGTCATTCGAAATGACTTCTCCATGCATTTTATGCATTGGTAAAAGCACTATGATGAAAAGTGTGATATGTTTTCAGGTATCTCCTATACTAATAGAGCCACATGCTCACCGGTTTGCCACATGATGTAGGCCTATGGACTGAACAAGAAACCACCAAAAATTTTAACCAGTCATCGTTCTCACAACACTGAGGACCAGTCATTCAAAATGACTTCTCCATGCATTTTATGCATTGGTAAAAGCACTATGATGAAAAGTGTGATATGTTTTCAGGTATCTCCTATACTAATAGAGCCACATGCTCACCGGTTTGCCACATGATGTAGGCCTATGGACTGAACAAGAAACCACCAAAAATTTTAACCAGTCATCGTTCTCACAACACTGAGGACCAGTCATTCGAAATGACTTCTCCATGCATTTTATGCATTGGTAAAAGCACTATGATGAAAAGTGTGATATGTTTTCAGGTATCTCCTATACTAATAGAGCCACATGCTCACCGGTTTGCCACATGATGTAGGCCTATGGACTGAACAAGAAACCACCAAAAATTTTAACCAGTCATCGTTCTCACAACACTGAGGACCAGTCATTCGAAATGACTTCTCCATGCATTTTATGCATTGGTAAAAGCACTATGATGAAAAGTGTGATATGTTTTCAGGTATCTCCTATACTAATAGAGCCACATGCTCACCGGTTTGCCACATGATGTAGGCCTATGGACTGAACAAGAAACCACCAAAAATTTTAACCAGTCATCATTCTCACAACACTGAGGACCAGTCATTCGAAATGACTTCTCCATGCATTTTATGCATTGGTAAAAGCACTATGATGAAAAGTGTGATATGTTTTCAGGTATCTCCTATACTAATAGAGCCACATGCTCACCGGTTTGCCACATGATGTAGGCCTATGGACTGAACAAGAAACCACCAAAAATTTTAACCAGTCATCGTTCTCACAACACTGAGGACCAGTCATTCGAAATGACTTCTCCATGCATTTTATGCATTGGTAAAAGCACTATGATGAAAAGTGTGATGTTTTCAGGTATCTCCTATACTAATAGAGCCACATGCTCACCGGTTTGCCACATGATGTAGGCCTATGGACTGAACAAGAAACCACCAAAAATTTTAACCAGTCATCGTTCTCACAACACTGAGGACCAGTCATTCGAAATGACTTCTCCATGCATTTTATGCATTGGTAAATGCACTATGATGAAAAGTGTGATATGTTTTCAGGTATCTCCTATACTAATAGAGCCACATGCTCACCGGTTTGCCACATGATGTAGGCCTATGGACTGAACAAGAAACCACCAAAAATTTTAACCAGTCATCGTTCTCACAACACTGAGGACCAGTCATTCGAAATGACTTCACCATGCATTTTATGCATTGGTAAAAGCACTATGATGAAAAGTGTGATATGTTTTCAGGTATCTCCTATACTAATAGAGCCACATGCTCACCGGTTTGCCACATGATGTAGGCCTATGGACTGAACAAGAAACCACCAAAAATTTTAACCATTCATCGTTCTCACAACACTGAGGACCAGTCATTCGAAATGACTTCTCCATGCATTTTATGCATTGGTAAAAGCACTATGATGAAAAGTGTGATATGTTTTCAGGTATCTCCTATACTAATAGAGCCACATGCTCACCGGTTTGCCACATGATGTAGGCCTATGGACTGAACAAGAAACCACCAAAAATTTTAACCAGTCATCGTTCTCACAACACTGAGGACCAGTCATTCGAAATGACTTCTCCATGCATTTTATGCATTGGTAAAAGCACTATGATGAAAAGTGTGATATGTTTTCAGGTATCTCCTATACTAATAGAGCCACATGCTCACCAGTTTGCCACATGATGTAGGCCTATGGACTGAACAATAAACCACCAAAAATTTTAACCAGTCATCATTCTCACAACACTGAGGACCAGTCATTTGAAATGACTTCTCCATGCATTTTATGCATTGGTAAAAGCACTATGATGAAAAGTGTGATATGTTTTCAGGTATCTCCTATACTAATAGAGCCACATGCTCACCGGTTTGCCACATGATGTAGGCCTATGGACTGAACAAGAAACCACCAAAAATTTTAACCAGTCATCGTTCTCACAACACTGAGGACCAGTCATTCGAAATGACTTCACCATGCATTTTATGCACTGGTAAAAGCACTATGATGAAAAGTGTGATATGTTTTCAGGTATCTCCTATACTAATAGAGCCACATGCTCACCGGTTTGCCACATGATGTAGGCCTATGGACTGAACAAGAAACCACCAAAAATTTTAACCATTCATCGTTCTCACAACACTGAGGACCAGTCATTCGAAATGACTTCTCCATGCATTTTATGCATTGGTAAAAGCACTATGATGAAAAGTGTGATATGTTTTCAGGTATCTCCTATACTAATAGAGCCACATGCTCACCGGTTTGCCACATGATGTAGGCCTATGGACTGAACAAGAAACCACCAAAAATTTTAACCAGTCATCGTTCTCACAACACTGAGGACCAGTCATTCGAAATGACTTCTCCATGCATTTTATGCATTGGTAAAAGCACTATGATGAAAAGTGTGATATGTTTTCAGGTATCTCCTATACTAATAGAGCCACATGCTCACCAGTTTGCCACATGATGTAGGCCTATGGACTGAACAAGAAACCACCAAAAATTTTAACCAGTCATCATTCTCACAACACTGAGGACCAGTCATTCGAAATGACTTCTCCATGCATTTTATGCATTGGTAAAAGCACTATGATGAAAAGTGTGATATGTTTTCAGGTATCTCCTATACTAATAGAGCCACATTCTCACCGGTTTGCCACATGATGTAGGCCTATGGACTGAACAAGAAACCACCAAAAATTTTAATCAGTCATCGTTCTCACAACACTGAGGACCAGTCATTCGAAATGACTTCTCCATGCATTTTATGCATTGGTAAAAGCACTATGATGAAAAGTGTGATATGTTTTCAGGTATCTCCTATACTAATAGAGCCACATGCTCACCGGTTTGCCACATGATGTAGGCCTATGGACTGAACAAGAAACCACCAAAAATTTTAACCAGTCATCGTTCTCACAACACTGAGGACCAGTCATTCGAAATGACTTCTCCATGCATTTTATGCATTGGTAAAAGCACTATGATGAAAAGTGTGATATGTTTTCAGGTATCTCCTATACTAATAGAGCCACATGCTCACCGGTTTGCCACATGATGTAGGCCTATGGACTGAACAAGAAACCACCAAAAATTTTAACCAGTCATCGTTCTCACAACACTGAGGACCAGTCATTCGAAATGACTTCTCCATGCATTTTATGCATTGGTAAAAGCACTATGATGAAAAGTGTGATATGTTTTCAGGTATCTCCTATACTAATAGAGCCACATGCTCACCGGTTTGCCACATGATGTAGGCCCATGGACTGAACAAGAAACCACCAAAAATTTTAACCAGTCATCGTTCTCACAACACTGAGGACCAGTCATTCGAAATGACTTCTCCATGCATTTTATGCATTGGTAAAAGCACTATGATGAAAAGTGTGATATGTTTTCAGGTATCTCCTATACTAATAGAGTCACATGCTCACCGGTTTGCCACATGATGTAGGCCCATGGACTGAACAAGAAACCACCAAAAATTTTAACCAGTCATCGTTCTCACAACACTGAGGACCAGTCATTCGAATTGACTTCTCCATGCATTTTATGCATTGGTAAAAGCACTATGATGAAAAGAGTGATATGTTTTCAGGTATCTCCTATACTAATAGAGCCACATGCTCACCGGTTTGCCACATGATGTAGGCCTATGGACTGAACAAGAAACCACCAAAAGTTTAACCAGTCATCGTTCTCACAACACTGAGGACCAGTCATTCGAAATGACTTCTCCATGCATTTTATGCATTGGTAAAAGCACTATGATGAAAAGTGTGATATGTTTTCAGGTATTTCCTATACTAATAGAGTCACATGCTCACCGGTTTGCCACATGATGTAGGCCCATGGACTGAACAAGAAACCACCAAAAATTTTAACCAGTCATCGTTCTCACAACACTGAGGACCAGTCATTCGAATTGACTTCTCCATGCATTTTATGCATTGGTAAAAGCACTATGATGAAAAGAGTGATATGTTTTCAGGTATCTCCTATACTAATAGAGCCACATGCTCACCGGTTTGCCACATGATGTAGGCCTATGGACTGAACAAGAAACCACCAAAATTTTAACCAGTCATCGTTCTCACAACACTGAGGACCAGTCATTCGAAATGACTTCTCCATGCATTTTATGCATTGGTAAAAGCACTATGATGAAAAGTGTGATATGTTTTCAGGTATCTCCTATACTAATAGAGCCACATGCTCACCGGTTTGCCACATGATGTAGGCCTATGGACTGAACAAGAAACCACCAAAAATTTTAACCAGTCATCGTTCTCACAACACTGAGGACCAGTCATTCGAAATGACTTCTCCATGCATTTTATGCATTGGTAAAAGCACTATGATGAAAAGTGTGATATGTTTTCAGGTATCTCCTATACTAATAGAGCCACATGCTCACCGGTTTGCCACATGATGTAGGCCTATGGACTGAACAAGAAACCACCAAAAATTTTAACCAGTCATCGTTCTCACAACACTGAGGACCAGTCATTCGAAATGACTTCTCCATGCATTTTCTGCATTGGTAAAAGCACTATGATGAAAAGTGTGATATGTTTTCAGGTATCTCCTATACTAATAGAGCCACATGCTCACCGGTTTGCCACATGATGTAGGCCCATGGACTGAACAAGAAACCACCAAAAATTTTAACCAGTCATCGTTCTCACAACACTGAGGACCAGTCATTCGAAATGACTTCTCCCTGCATTTTATGCATTGGTAAAAAGCACTATGATGAAAAGTGTGATATGTTTTCAGGTATCTCCTATACTAATAGAGCCACATGCTCACCGGTGTGCCACATGATGTAGGCCTATGGACTGAACAAGAAACCACCAAAAATTTTAACCAGTCATCGTTCTCACAACACTGAGGACCAGTCATTCGAAATGACTTCTCCATGCATTTTATGCATTGGTAAAAGCACTATGATGAAAAGTGTGATATGTTTTCAGGTATCTCCTATACTAATAGAGCCACATGCTCACCGGTTTGCCACATGATGTAGGCCCATGGACTGAACAAGAAACCACCAAAAATTTTAACCAGTCATCGTTCTCACAACACTGAGGACCAGTCATTCGAAATGACTTCTCCATGCATTTTATGCATTGGTAAAAGCACTATGATGAAAAGTGTGATATGTTTTCAGGTATCTCCTATACTAATAGAGCCACATGCTCACCGGTTTGCCACATGATGTAGGCCTATGGACTGAACAAGAAACCACCAAAAATTTTAACCAGTCATCGTTCTCACAACACTGAGGACCAGTCATTCGAAATGACTTCTCCATGCATTTTATGCATTGGTAAAAGCACTATGATGAAAAGTGTGATATGTTTTCAGGTATCTCCTATACTAATAGAGCCACATGCTCACCGGTTTGCCACATGATGTAGGCCTATGGACTGAACAAGAAACCACCAAAAATTTTAACCAGTCATCGTTCTCACAACACTGAGGACCAGTCATTCGAAATGACTTCTCCATGCATTTTATGCATTGGTAAAAGCACTATGATGAAAAGTGTGATATGTTTTCAGGTATCTCCTATACTAATAGAGCCACATGCTCACCGGTTTGCCACATGATGTAGGCCCATGGACTGAACAAGAAACCACCAAAAATTTTAACCAGTCATCGTTCTCACAACACTGAGGACCAGTCATTCGAAATGACTTCTCCATGCATTTTATGCATTGGTAAAAGCACTATGATGAAAAGTGTGATATGTTTTCAGGTATCTCCTATACTAATACAGCCACATGCTCACCGGTTTGCCACATGATGTAGGCCTATGGACTGAACAAGAAACCACCAAAAATTTTAACCAGTCATCGTTCTCACAACACTGAGGACCAGTCATTCGAAATGACTTCTCCATGCATTTTATGCATTGGTAAAAGCACTATGATGAAAAGTGTGATATGTTTTCAGGTATCTCCTATACTAATAGAGCCACATGCTCACCGGTTTGCCACATGATGTAGGCCTATGGACTGAACAAGAAACCACCAAAAATTTTAACCAGTCATCGTTCTCACAACACTGAGGACCAGTCATTCGAAATGACTTCTCCATGCATTTTATGCATTGGTAAAAGCACTATGATGAAAAGTGTGATATGTTTTCAGGTATCTCCTATACTAATAGAGCCACATGCTCACCGGTTTGCCACATGATGTAGGCCTATGGACTGAACAAGAAACCACCAAAAATTTTAACCAGTCATCGTACTCACAACACTGAGGACCAGTCATTCGAAATGACTTCTCCATGCATTTTATGCATTGGTAAAAGCACTATGATGAAAAGTGTGATATGTTTTCAGGTATCTCCTATACTAATAGAGCCACATGCTCACCGGTTTGCCACATGATGTAGGCCTATGGACTGAACAAGAAACCACCAAAAATTTTAACCAGTCATCGTTCTCACAACACTGAGGACCAGTCATTCGAAATGACTTCTCCATGCATTTTATGCATTGGTAAAAGCACTATGATGAAAAGTGTGATATGTTTTCAGGTATCTCCTATACTAATAGAGCCACATGCTCACCGGTTTGCCACATGATGTAGGCCTATGGACTGAACAAGAAACCACCAAAAATTTTAACCAGTCATCGTTCTCACAACACTGAGGACCAGTCATTCGAAATGACTTCTCCATGCATTTTATGCATTGGTAAAAGCACTATGATGAAAAGTGTGATATGTTTTCAGGTATCTCCTATACTAATAGAGCCACATGCTCACCGGTTTGCCACATGATGTAGGCCTATGGACTGAACAAGAAACCACCAAAAATTTTAACCAGTCATCGTTCTCACAACACTGAGGACCAGTCATTCGAAATGACTTCTCCATGCATTTTATGCATTGGTAAAAGCACTATGATGAAAAGTGTGATATGTTTTCAGGTATCTCCTATACTAATAGAGCCACATGCTCACCGGTTTGCCACATGATGTAGGCCTATGGACTGAACAAGAAACCACCAAAAATTTTAACCAGTCATCGTTCTCACAACACTGAGGACCAGTCATTCGAAATGACTTCTCCATGCATTTTATGCATTGGTAAAAGCACTATGATGAAAAGTGTGATATGTTTTCAGGTATCTCCTATACTAATAGAGCCACATGCTCACCGGTTTGCCACATGATGTAGGCCCATGGACTGAACAAGAAACCACCAAAAATTTTAACCAGTCATCGTTCTCACAACACTGAGGACCAGTCATTCGAAATGACTTCTCCATGCATTTTATGCATTGGTAAAAGCACTATGATGAAAAGTGTGATATGTTTTCAGGTATCTCCTATACTAATAGAGTCACATGCTCACCGGTTTGCCACATGATGTAGGCCCATGGACTGAACAAGAAACCACCAAAAATTTTAACCAGTCATCGTTCTCACAACACTGAGGACCAGTCATTCGAATTGACTTCTCCATGCATTTTATGCATTGGTAAAAGCACTATGATGAAAAGAGTGATATGTTTTCAGGTATCTCCTATACTAATAGAGCCACATGCTCACCGGTTTGCCACATGATGTAGGCCTATGGACTGAACAAGAAACCACCAAAAGTTTAACCAGTCATCGTTCTCACAACACTGAGGACCAGTCATTCGAAATGACTTCTCCATGCATTTTATGCATTGGTAAAAGCACTATGATGAAAAGTGTGATATGTTTTCAGGTATTTCCTATACTAATAGAGTCACATGCTCACCGGTTTGCCACATGATGTAGGCCCATGGACTGAACAAGAAACCACCAAAAATTTTAACCAGTCATCGTTCTCACAACACTGAGGACCAGTCATTCGAATTGACTTCTCCATGCATTTTATGCATTGGTAAAAGCACTATGATGAAAAGAGTGATATGTTTTCAGGTATCTCCTATACTAATAGAGCCACATGCTCACCGGTTTGCCACATGATGTAGGCCTATGGACTGAACAAGAAACCACCAAAATTTTAACCAGTCATCGTTCTCACAACACTGAGGACCAGTCATTCGAAATGACTTCTCCATGCATTTTATGCATTGGTAAAAGCACTATGATGAAAAGTGTGATATGTTTTCAGGTATCTCCTATACTAATAGAGCCACATTCTCACCGGTTTGCCACATGATGTAGGCCTATGGACTGAACAAGAAACCACCAAAAATTTTAACCAGTCATCGTTCTCACAACACTGAGGACCAGTCATTCGAAATGACTTCTCCATGCATTTTATGCATTGGTAAAAGCACTATGATGAAAAGTGTGATATGTTTTCAGGTATCTCCTATACTAATAGAGCCACATGCTCACCGGTTTGCCACATGATGTAGGCCTATGGACTGAACAAGAAACCACCAAAAATTTTAACCAGTCATCGTTCTCACAACACTGAGGACCAGTCATTCGAAATGACTTCTCCATGCATTTTCTGCATTGGTAAAAGCACTATGATGAAAAGTGTGATATGTTTTCAGGTATCTCCTATACTAATAGAGCCACATGCTCACCGGTTTGCCACATGATGTAGGCCCATGGACTGAACAAGAAACCACCAAAAATTTTAACCAGTCATCGTTCTCACAACACTGAGGACCAGTCATTCGAAATGACTTCTCCATGCATTTTATGCATTGGTAAAAAGCACTATGATGAAAAGTGTGATATGTTTTCAGGTATCTCCTATACTAATAGAGCCACATGCTCACCGGTGTGCCACATGATGTAGGCCTATGGACTGAACAAGAAACCACCAAAAATTTTAACCAGTCATCGTTCTCACAACACTGAGGACCAGTCATTCGAAATGACTTCTCCATGCATTTTATGCATTGGTAAAAGCACTATGATGAAAAGTGTGATATGTTTTCAGGTATCTCCTATACTAATAGAGCCACATGCTCACCGGTTTGCCACATGATGTAGGCCCATGGACTGAACAAGAAACCACCAAAAAATTTAACCAGTCATCGTTCTCACAACACTGAGGACCAGTCATTCGAAATGACTTCTCCATGCATTTTATGCATTGGTAAAAGCACTATGATGAAAAGTGTGATATGTTTTCAGGTATCTCCTATACTAATAGAGCCACATGCTCACCGGTTTGCCACATGATGTAGGCCTATGGACTGAACAAGAAACCACCAAAAATTTTAACCAGTCATCGTTCTCACAACACTGAGGACCAGTCATTCGAAATGACTTCTCCATGCATTTTATGCATTGGTAAAAGCACTATGATGAAAAGTGTGATATGTTTTCAGGTATCTCCTATACTAATAGAGCCACATGCTCACCGGTTTGCCACATGATGTAGGCCTATGGACTGAACAAGAAAC